>NW_025936758.1:0-29728 GCF_000764305.2 Hyalella azteca | reverse complement strand
AGTGTCATAGATGGTAGCACGCGGGTCATCGGACTGTGACGGAAGGCTGGGTTGCCACGGAGCGTCATTAAAATCACGAGGGTTCGAATTAATTTACGTTAATTTATTTTTTTAATCAAAAAAATAAATACTAGATTTGCCTAGATTTGCATTTAATACATTATACAGCATTTAAACAACTTTAAAAATTTTGAGTTAATACGTTAAAACTGAAGTGAGGTTAGGTAATTTGTTTACAATTGCGTATTCAATTTATTGTACAAGCGTGGATTTTAACGAGGGAATTATCTTGTAGGTTTTTAAGTGAAATAGTTTAACTCAATTGAAATCGTCAGGTTATAACTTGTGCATGGAGAGCCGAGTAGCGTAACCTGATAAGAGTCAGGTTATAACATGAACATCATGTAAACATTATAGCGGCTACATTATTAAATTGCATCAAACCACTGCGGCGTTGAAGTGAAGATTGCATCAAGCAACTGTGACGTTGAAGTGAAGATTGCATCAAGCAACTGCGGCGTTGAAGTAAAGATTGCATCAAGCAATTGTGACGTTGAAGTGAAGATTGCATCAAGCAACTGCGGCGTTGAAGTAAAGATTGCATCAAGCAACTGCGGCGTTGAAGTGAAGATTGCATCAAACCACTGCGGCGTTGAAGTGAAGATTGCATCAAGCAACTGCGGCGTTGAAGTNGCTAACCCACGCTGCAATCAGATAGATGTATGGGTTAACTTGTCCAAATAGTGACACACTTTCTCATACCAGCACGTGCAAATACGCTCTTTTGCCGGGCAAAAATGGGTCAAGATTAGCCGATGCAAAGGTGCATTTCTATTCGGACAAATTATTTCCATAATTTCTTTGAGTGTTGTGCACTAGAAGGGCAAGGCAACAAATCAAGCTATCCTCACAACCAGTAATTACGTATAGACTGCAATTTTCAATGCTATCATGTTGAATTTTTGTGAATTGTGTCTCAATTTGAAGTGTGCTGGGCGCGTGCGCTGCTCAATTCAAGCTGCACGTGACCGGGATTTTATAAAAAATATAGTTAATCACTTATGAAATTTCTATTATTATAAGCACTGGAACATTTTTCTACCCGATATTATGCAGAAAAACAAAATCTGGAAACAATTTTCGGATTTTCTAGTTTGATTTATTATTATTTGAAGTTAAAATATATTCAAGTAAAACGAGAAACAAGATTGTAAAATTTAATACTCGCATGACGAGTTCCCGCAGAATATCCCGAAGAATATATCGCACGATGGGTTGTTAATTATTAACTAAAATACAAAACAATTGAAACAGCGGTTAATATTAGTACTCTGTACTCGTAATATCAATTGATCGATGTTATTGATCTCAATCAAGACAGCGGCTAATTTGCGTAATTTACGAATGTCGCTGCGTCCTGAGTAGTGGTACTAAAAAAGCTATTATAATGGACGATATTTCATATTGTAATATATTATACAGATAGTGGACGATATATAATATAATGCAAATATAATAATGATAATTGTCGGTATTTAATATTGTAATATATAATAAAGATAATGGACGATATTTAATATTTTAATATATAACAAAGATAATGGACGATATATAATATCATAAATATAATAAAGAAAATGAATGGTTATTAATTTCCATGAGCCAATGATGGGTAAAGCTTCGAGTTTATAACTGATGTCCTGACCAAGTTTGGCCAAAAAAAATGTCTGTGCTAAGAAAACTCACTGTTCGTGCTGTAGGTGAGAGAGTGTGTGTTACTATTTGGACAATATGATCCATTCAATTCCTGAGCGTACGCTGTACAATGACGTGAACGCCAGCAGCATCGCATCACGCAGAAAAATGGTTGGGTCTATTATTCAAGTAGTAATACGCTTCCTTCACGGAGCTCTGATACGCCATTTTGACGGGCCAAACTAGGTAAGGATGGTCCATACACGGGCAAAAAGTGCATCGCTATTTGGACGAAGTTCGAACATTTCTCTCAGTGTATACGCAGAAAAATTGCGAGGCTTTGTCCAAATATTGAATTATTTCTTGCCATGTGCAGGCCTGCCATCCTGACCCTGTTTTATATGGAAAATGTGCGTATTAATACTGTAAAAAGTGTGTCACTATTTAGACAACACGATGTGTGTATTAATACTGTAAAAAATGTGTCACTATTTGGACAACACGATGTGCGTATTAATACTGTAAAAAATGTGTCACTATTTGGACAACACGATGTGCGTATTAATACTGTAAAAAATGTGTCACTATTTGGACAACACGATGTGCGTATTAATACTGTAAAAAATGTGTCACTATTTGGACAACACGATGTGCGTATTAATACTGTAAAAAGTGTGTCACTATTTGGACAACACGATGTGCATTAATACTGTAAAAAGTGTGTCACTATTTGGACAACACGACCCATACGTTTCTCTGAGTGTACGCTGCATCAGGAGCCACATGAGAACAGGTGTGCGAGCACCACAGCTGTGGTCGGTGATGACGTTCATGCAATGGCATCACACTCTCGCACTCTGAAAAATTAGTTACTCTTTGTCCAAACAAAGATGCACCTTTGGGTCCAACCTACTCAGTTTTGCCTGATAAAAGAGCATAGAGCCTGACCTCCGCACTCTATGCTCGCGCTGGGGGTAATAAAATGGGTCACTATTTGAACAATAGAACTCAGTAATTCATCACACTCTTGCACTCTGAAGAATTAGTTAGTCTTTGTCCAAACAAAGATGCACCTTTGGGTCCAACCTACTCAGTTTTGCCTGATAAAAGAGCTTCTCGGAGCTACGTCCGCACTTTATGCTCGCGATGGGTGGGGGTAATAAAATGGGTCACTATTTGAACAATAGGATTCGTTAATTTTACTGAGTGCTCAATACAAGTGACGGCAGAATCATGCTGCGTTTACAAAGAAGTGAGCTATGCTGGTAGGACATTTTCCTTCATCATTATACAAGACGGATATGTAATTACCATATGATGGGTATACATGAGTGCATCCTTGGAACTATAATGTTCTGAATACATTTATAATTTTAGTTGTTCTAAGAATAGATAAAAAAGGTACGTAACATTTTTTGTGCAGTTTTAACACAATATGAAAATCCTAACTTATTCGATCTTAAATTTTGAGTATAACTACTAATAAAGTGCCCGTAAAAAAACATACGTGCACGTGCCCGATGTTTGAAATTGAAAATAAAAGAAAAAAACATTTGAAATAGTCTATACTTACCCTGAAGAACGCCCAGCAGACTTTCTTCAAAATCTATAGAACATTTTTTGTTTAACATATCTCTTAAAGAATATTTTAAAAAACCCGTAAAAAATTAATTTTAAAGATTTGGTTCAATTATTTCCTATCAGTTTTGCAATGTCTAATTGTTCAAACTAAAAAATTATACCCCTACGTATTGTTGCGCCATACTTACAACACACAAGCTTTGATTATTTAAATTCGCATTTTCGGATAACATATTAACATACTTTTTAAACACGCATGCACGTTTATAAATATCAACTGCGGCGCCTGCTACCCATGTTCTGCCACACATGCCAGAGCAGCTATATACCTACGGCGTATACAACATACTCATTATACTCGTATATACAATTACACACATCATCATATTACTCGTCCATGTACATGATGCATATCGTTATCGTAATGGAGTCTTGCTCCGACACGCCACTCCTGTACTCCACACCAGCTACTCCATCGTAATGGAGTCTTGCTCGGACACTCCACTCCTCTACGCCACAGCAGCTACTCCATCGTAATGGAGTCTTGCTCCGGCTCCAAGTCTATATATACTCCACGGCAGCTACTCAGTGTAACATCATCGCGGTTACTCACAGAGGCAGCCACGAAACTTCCCCCGTCATATTGAGGGCGGTTGCTAATAGAGTCAAGTGGCTTGTTAAAGTGAGGTCAACATCGGCACAAACTCCTTCAATTCACCATAAGCTCTTGCTACGCTTACAAGAGAGCCGTACTATCGAAACTAGCGCAAGTTCACATAGCGAATGAGCACTTGTCTGCTATTGGTGCATGGGTTTAGCTTACAAACGTCTTCACTTTACCATAAGCTCTTGCTACGCTTACAAGGGAGCCGTACTATTAAAATTAGCGCAAGTTCACATAGCGAATGAGCTCTTGTCTGCAATTGGTGCATGGATTTAGCTTACAAACGTCTTCACTTCACCATAAGCTTTTGCTACGTTCACAAGAGAGACATGCTATTGAAAGTGTCTGGTTGTTGGAGTTACGAACCTCAACTCCTCGGATGTATGAAAAATTGTTTACAGTCTACAATCATTAAATTATTGGTTACTAAATAATAATAATCAAATCATTTGATTATTTTATTCATTTTTTTGACGAAAAGGTTATGTATAGGATTATTCATTTGTGTTTAGAAATTTTCATTTATATTTTAATACTTTGAACTACTCGCTCTTAATTAGAGAGCAGACCAAGGAAGATGTCTGCAACAGCAGACTAAGGTAGATGTCTGCAACAGCAAACTAAGGAAGATGTCTTCAACAGCAGACTAAGGAAGATGTCTGCACCAGCAGACTAAGGAAGATGTCTGCACCAGCAGACTAAGGAAGATGTCTGCACCAGCAGACTAAGGAAGATGTCTGCAACAGTAGACTAAGCATCCACATAGAACCTTTCATCCGAAGGCAAGGGCCCCTCTCAGGAATCCATGTATATGCCACGCGTCTGCTCCCATACGACACTTACTAAGAGGAACAAAGAAAGATAAGCAGCCTGAGGCGTAAACATTATAAACAATCAAATAATTTTAAACAAATACTTGAATTACTTGATGCAAAAGAATAAATACGTGTTGCCTAGCCTTATTCATCTCTTGCCCAAAGGCGTTAAGTTATTCTAGAAAATCAAATTATGTTCAAATGTTCAACAAGCGTTAAACCTTACACCCAGTAAAAAAGAACTGATGCAAAAGAAAAAAATAGGCGGCAAAAAGTATACCTCGCACCAGAGGAATACCACCACAAGAAGCATACCTCGCACCAGAGGAATGCCATCAGAGGAATACCACCACAAGAATCATACCTCGCACCAGAGGAATACCACCACAAGGAGCATACCTCGCACCAGAGGAATACCAGAGCTGGTGGCGCTAACATCTCGCCCAGTCCTCTCATCCTTGGGCTCAAGGTTATCTTCTAGCACAACGTCGCTGTACCATGCTACTCGAGACCATATTATTATCTTTTTTATTTATTGCAAATTATAATTCTGGCTATAGTTCACTTTCTTGGAAGCCTTTTTTACTACAAATTTCATCGACTCTTTGGTCTCTTCGTGCTTTGTTTTTGTGAGAATATTAATAGCCTTGCATAATATCCGTGATTTTCTCCCTCCAGTATTAATAGTTAATTGATAGTTAATTAATAAAACAATATTACACCAGTCGACTGAAGAAAACATCCTGCCTGATCTAAAAAAATCACGTAAATTACTAGTCTTTAATTGCTAGTTCACCCTAAATTTAAAAGCCGAAATATTTTCTCATTGACGACATGGCTAATTTACTTGGCATTTTCAATGCTATTACATTTTTGTGAAAGAATCACGTTCAATCCTGCCAAAGAGTCGATATGATGGCGAGTTTTTTCCTACCATAAGCTACAATAAGGGCATTGCAATGCGAGGATTTATACACTGGAAGAAATATCAATATTGTTTTCATATAGCAAATGACGTTCCTTCATTGAATTTCTACAACGAGTTGTGTTCAAACTTACATTACGTGAATATACATGAGCTACTGCCGTTCTTCCGACTCCTGTGCGCGTTGTTTTGAAAGCGAATTTCCTTCGCTGAATTTATTCCTTTGTTGAATTTGAATCTCAATTTGTTGAATAAAAAAATTTGACATTCTAGAACTATTGCTTGAGGCACTGCCGGTCGCATGGCACTTGCGTGCGAGATGCAGACAAGCAGACTTGTTAGAATAGAATAGAATAGAATAGAATAGAATAGAATGGAATAGAATAGAATGGAATAGAATAGAATAGAAGTGTCGGCACTGAAGAAATAGGCCCATGGCCTGTTGCCGATTCTTGTTCATAGAATATAATAGAAGTGTCGGCACTGAAGAAATAGGCCCATGGCCTGTTGCCGATTCTTGAATTTTTCGTGACCTGATTCACAAAGGATCTGGCATTTGGAATGCGATCTTTCCATAACTGACGATTGATTGAGATAGCTGCTGGACTTATTGCCTGGTCCGTAATTTGCTAGGCATTTTAAGACTGAACATATGCTCCTGCATAGCTTCGTCTGGACTTATTGCCTGGTCCGTAATTTGCTAGGCATTTTCAGACTGAACATATGCTCCTGCATAGCTTCGTCTAGTCTGTTCTTGAAGGGGCGTACATGAGGATGCAGACATGCAGACTTCTTCCTAACACAAGTTGGGATGGCAGATCCTTCAGAATTGGTGATGACATCACTCAGGTTGGTGGTGTTGGTGATGCCGACCGGTGTTGGTGATGATACTCATGACATCATAGCCGACCGAGTTGGTGTAGGTGCAGCTAAGGGCCAACTGTGTTGGCCAACGCGCTTCTACAACGCCCACGCACGAGTCACATAGCGACTCTGGTGTATTTAGGTTTAATCGTGCAAGTTTGAAGTGCGCAAGTTTGAACAGCTAATTTTTGAACAAATGAAATTTAACGTCAAGAAGGGCATATGCTTAAAACATGCAAGTTTGAACGACCAGATTTAAACGAAACGTTCACACTTATAATTGGAATATCGGGGACTCCATATGGCTCACTTCAGCAAGACATCATTCGGATGTTCATTTTTGAACCAATGCAAGCGCTATTACATGCAAGCATTTCACTCACGCACAAACGCTGGTTTTTCAACATAGACTGTGCAGTTAAATTTAAATCACAGTAGTAGATAAAATAATGTTTTATTTCCCTACAGATGGCAGAGAAATGCGTAGTGTCGCAGTGCTGCTGTGGCTGCACGCTCCGCACAGGGGCCTTGGCGACAGCCATCTTCTGCTTGGTAAGTACATGTGGCATCCTAAGTGCACGTAGCGGCCTATAGTACACGTAGCGGCCTGAGTACACGCAGCGGCCTGAGTACACGTAGCGGTCTGAGTACACGTAGCGGTCTAAGTACACGTAACGGCTTAACTGCTGTGTGGCGTGTGTGTGTACTCTGCTGTGTGGCGTGTGTGTGTACTCTGCTGTGTTTAAATAGACGTAACGGCCTAAATAAAAATAGCGGCCCAAGTAAACGTGCGGCCCAAGTAGACGTAGCAGCCTAAGTAGACGTAGCAGCCTAAGTAGACGTAGCGGCCTAAGTTGACATACATAGCGGGCGAAGTACACGTAGCGCCCAATTTAAAGTTGTCTATAATTGGCTGGCAGAGCTTTGAACTCTCAACTATTTTTAATAGTATGGCCCCTGGCATCCAGCCACGCAGGCTGCCAGCTGTCCAAGTTTTCCCAGTCCCACCAGGCATCATATGTTGCACCACATTAAATTTTCTCTTCATTTTAAACAAATTGTTATCATCGTTTATATTCAATGCCATTTGAATGGAGGGGTGTCATTTAATCTTAGTCGAGTTTCTATCTGTTGTTGAGCTATGGAATGTAGCGGCCTAAGTACACGTAGCGGCCTAAGTACACGTAGCGGCCTAAGTACACGTAGCGACCTAAGTACACGTGGCGGCCTAAGTAGACGTAGCGCCCAATTTGAAGTTGTCTATAATTGGCTGGCAGAGCTTTGAACTCTTAACTATTTTTGATAGTATGGCCCCTGGCATCCAGCCACGCAGGTTGCCTACTGTAAGTCTTTACAGTCCCACCAGGCATCGTATGTAGCACCACATAAAACTTTCTTCTCATTTCAAACAAATTGTGATCTTCGTTTTTATTCAATGTCATTTGAAAGGAGGGGTGCGGCTTAATCGTCGAGTTTCTATCTGTTGTTGAGCTATGGAAATTTTCGTTACCTTCAATTATTCAGTTCGCTTTCGTTCAATCCAGGAATCGAACCTTCAATAATAAAATCGAACTTCAATCATGAAATCTAACCTTCTATGTCGATTAAACTTATATATTTTGCGTACAATGAAATAATTCAGTAGCTGATTCATAACGCGAACAAGGCTGAAGCTACCGTTCCATAGGTTGCCGTTCTTGCAAAGAGAACTCTCAGAAAAATTAATGGGTCATATGGTCGAAATTGTGACCCAATTTTTACACATAGCTTGGACACTCTCTTTACCGAGTAAAAATGGGTGAGGACCACCCACACAAGAGCCAAAATTGCATCGATATTTAGACAAAGTCTGACTCTCCCAGAGAGATGAGTGTGCGAAGTCACTGAGACTGTTTGTCAAAGTACAGCTGGGTCGGCCGTGGACACAGCTGTGAGCTGCAACGCTGGTTCTGTACCCATGAACAATTGTGAATCTCGGCAGCCAGTTTCTGGCTGGCACTTGATAGTAAATTTCTCTCGAAGTAAATGCTTCGTAAAATTTTTATGGTGGATTTCGTAGCATTCGATGAAGATTTGTTGAAAGTGGTGCAATTGTAAATAAGATATTTCGAGGAAATAGACATGCACATTTATACCATAAAAAGTGAGCCTATCTAGACCTCTTTGAGTTATTTGGAATTATATTATATACGAAGTATTGAACAAAACAATACACGCGATAAAGGCAAATCAATTGGACATTATCGATTTTCCTCTTGTGCATTTTTACTTTTTTGGGGCTTAAATGAAATCGATTTCCGTAGCGTACTAGATGACCAAATTGCATCGTATCGAAAATTAGCAAATTACATCGTATCTGAAAATATCAAATTGCAGAGCATTTTAAAAATACCAAATTGGAGCTTATGTAAAATTAGTAAATCGCAGCGTATTTATCACTCACAATTGTAGTGTAGGTAAAATTAGCAAATTGCAGCGCATTCAACATTACAAAAATTGCATCGTACATAAAATTTAGTCTCTACAATAAATTATAATGTCTATTCTAAGTAAACAATCACTCGATGGTCGGCCAAAAGTGAATCGAATTCAGATAATACACATATCATATCATTTAATTTTACCTTTTGCGCAGGTGTCAGCTATACTGAACGTCATCGTCAACGTGCATGCCCTGGTCTCTGAAAGTGAGTATATTGATTATAGTTGAGCAAATTTGCATATAAACAAAAAATACTCAACGACATTAATCTACACAAGTCTTTTAATGAAAAAGGGGAAAGGCTATATCAGACAAGCATCTCGATAAACTCGGGCGATCAGTTTGAACTCTATTCTAAATGTGTTCTACGTCTGACCGGGAAGCTTGTTTAGGATAGTATTGCATGGTATATATACTATAGTATAGTATAGTATAGTATAGTATAGTATACATACTATAGTATAGTATAGTATATATACTATAGTATAGTATAGTATAGCAGGTAAAGTTTGGCGGGTCGCCGATTCTTGTTATTTTCGTGACTCGCTCACATGATATTTAAAGGCTTATACGTAAATTTTTTGTGTTGTTTTTAATTAATATAAAAATCGTAACATATTAAATCTAAAAGTGCATGTCTAACTACTATTTAAAGGTCTCACTAGACCTTTTTCAAAATATGGGTTAATTAAGTGCAATGTTATCAGAAATAGAAACTGTTGCTATTTTTCTGTATACCGAGAATTTAAAGCAAAGAAAACGCCAAATAAACTCAACATATTTGCAACAGAAACGTTTCGGAGACCAGCCCCATAACAAATTAATTAATCTTGAAAATAAGAGTACAAACCACAGATAATTCATATTGATAGTAATGAGGTAGATAGATAGATAGATAGATAGTATACCGAAAATCCAAAGCAAAGAAAACGCCAAGTAAACTCAACATATTTGCAACGGAAACGTTTCCGAGATCAGCTCCATAACAAATTAATTAATCTTGAAAATAAATGTAAAAATAACATAGATAATTCATATTGATAGTAATGAGGTAGATAGATAGATAGTATACCGAGTATAGTATAGATAGTATAGTAGACACCAGCTAGATAGTATACCAGCTCCATAACAAATTAATTAATCTTGAAAATATGAGTACAAACAACCTAGATAATTAATATTGATACATATGAGATTAAACTATAACTCTACACCCAACAGGAGCGCAGAGCAGCTGGTTCAACATCATAGTCAGCGTCGTGGTGCTCATAATAGCAATTCTTCTGTTGGTTGGAGTTAAGAAGGTAAGATGATGAATATTTTATTTATTTTAATATGAAACTGACTTTTAATAATTATTATGGGTGAACGATAGCATTGGTCTTGTGTTGTTGCAATGCGTTGATAGACAATGTAGCTGATAAATATTTTATTTATTTTAATATGAAACTGACATTTAATAATTAGCAAGTGTAAACATATTGCATTGGTTTCTTGTTATAGCATTGCGTTGATAGACATTGTAGCTGATAAATATTTTTATTTATTTTAATATTACATTAAAATTTAATAATTATTATGGGTGAACGATTGCATTGATCTAGTGTTATTGCAAAGCATTTATAATGTATGTAATTGTAATATATACCTAGATGAAAGAAACCTAGATAATGTCATATACCTAGAAGAAAGCTTTTCATTTAGACAAATTTGCTAAAAAAGATGGAGCAAACGTCTTTACAAGAAATGTTTGTGTTTCTATTTTCTGGAGGGATTATGAAATGTTTATTTAGTAAAAGTCGTACTTCACGAGAGAAATTCATGTTAATTGTAATGTCAGGAGCGAATGTAATTGGAGTGTCAACGAGAGGTGATGGGCGCAACAACGCTGAAAATAATCGACGCAATAATAATTATTGCGTCGCAATAATCAATAATTATCGTAATAATAATTATGTCATTATTATTAATAATAATAATTATTAATAATTATATTATTAATAATAATAATGACCGCAGATTTTTGAAGAACACAACGGTATAATCGACTCAACCCCCACCTCTTAAATTCATACAACTATAACTTATTTATTATTTTTAATCTATTATTTTGTTAAAATTAAAAAAGACTATAACTTAACATCGCAGAACATTCACAGTACTTTGCGGTCTCAAATTCGCAACTCATTATTCCTTGATTTTCAGGAACGACCAAACCTGATCAGGATTAAAATAAACTATAACCTTATTCCTTGATTTTCAGGAACGACCAAACCTGATCAGGATTCATACAACTATAACTTATTTATTATTATTTTTATTTTATTATTTTCTTACAATTAAAAAAGACTATAACTTTATTCCTTGATTTTCAGGAACAACCAAACCTGATCAGGATTTGGATTTACGTGGAGATCGTGACAACTATAACTTATTTATTATTATTATTTTATTAAAATTAAAAAAGACTATAACTTTATTCCTCGATTTCCAGGAACGGCCAAACCTGATCAGGATTTGGATTTACGTGGAGATCGTGCTGGTGATATTGACCCTGATCAGCTCGCTGATTGTCTTCTTCACGGCCTGGGACTTCGGTGTGCCCATTATTTCTCTGTGTGAAATAATGGGAGAGAAACACAAATGGGAGAGAGAAATAACGTTGACACTCAGAGAAATGAGTGGGACTTTGTCCAAATAGCGACGCACTTTTTGTAGATCACTCTAACCTTGTTTGGATCGGCACAATGCGTATCGGTGCTAGGTCCGCTATCTGCTCGTGCGGTGGATAAGAAAGAGCGTCACTATTAGGACATTATGACCCAATCATATTTCTGAGTGTTAAATAATCAAGAGGTAACTACGGAAACCATAAACGATGAACATCGAACAAGCGCGGCGATACCAACAAGACATGCAGTGCAATATTGATTTCGGTGTTAGCATTCGATAGCAGATAAGAAGGAACAACAATCAGTAATGGACCCAAGCCTTCCTCTTTTTCGAAATGAACCCTACAGGAAATATGAACGCCGTCTAATTTTATATTCCCCAGTTCTAGAAGTGACAAGTACTGCCCAGAACCTTGATAAAATATTGGGGGAAATAGAACGACGTCTAATTTTAAATACTGCCGTGAACCTTGATAAAAAATTAGGCAAAAAACCTTTTTACAAATTTCAAACCTGCCGTGAACCTTTCCAATTTTAAACTCCCCAGTTCTAGTAGTGACAGGTACTGCATAGAACTTTACTCATAGTGGAACAAATATGTACACGCAAACTTGTCGGCTTAACTTTACTGGTCATCATCGAAAAACATACCTTGCCATGTTGCAGTCAAGTGAAGATTAATGGTATATAGGAGCACTTCTTTTATCTGTATTCACAGTTAGGTTTCTGAATCATGTTGTTAAGACGGTCGCACTTCTGATTTTAGTGCTTGTTTATCAGACCAATAAAACGGTTGATATTTAAATCCTTTGATATTTAAATGCTTTGATATTTAAATCTTTATAAAATATTTTGATAACTAAATCCTTGAAATTAGCTTTGGTGTATTTGAACATGCATTGAAATGCCGGAGCAAAGAATTCATCAACAACCCTTTAACTTTCTCAATGTTTTTGTCAAGGGATTTTATTATTATAAGATTGCGGGAAGTTTAGCGTTGAGAAGAAAAAATAATAAAAAATAGGTTTTAAATATGGGTTGACGCAAGATTTCAAAGTTCGACTTGGGGCTCCATGCACGCAGAGATTTGAGCGAGACATTGTCTAAATATCAATGCACTTTTTGCCCCTTTGTGAGTCATCCTGACCTGGTTTGGCAGTGCAATGTAGCCCCTTCGTTTTTCCAAGTGCAGGTTTTAATACATTAAGAGACTCTTTTTTTCTGAAATTAATTTGTTCGTCCTTTACAATTTAATGAATAGTATTAATGCTCTGAATTTGTATCTATCACTTCCAGATAACTTTGACTTGTTTAGAGAGGTGCAATAAATCAATAATATTGTTTCAACGAAGCAATCGAAGATCTCTAAATTATCAATAATTGCTTTCAGACATGTTAGTTCTTAACCAAAATCGAGGTGTCTTTTTAATAGAATCTTTAGAATTAAATACATAGCATGCTTTGAATTAACAGTTAAGTGTAAATCATGCAAATTAACGCCTTATGCAAATTAAAGTTCAAAGCTACCAAAGGGATATCTCACAGAAAGTGGTTTCCGGAATTGTCGAAAAAAGCTACAAAAATATTACGTCTGCCTAAAATTATATTTTGCTTGATTGCATTCAATGCACGACATTGCTTCGGATAAGTAGGATTTAGGTATAACATGAATTTCATCCCCAGAATTTATAATTCAAGTAGGTATGCCCGGCTTAAAAATTATAAAAGCTTCGCCTGACATTGACATTGCAGGTCATCGTAATGAATAGCCCCTATCTTCATAGTCTAGTTTATAACTTTTTATTTCATAAGCGTTATTGAATAGTTTATCATAAGGCAGAGTGTGTAAGAATACTTCTTTTGATATTGTTGAAGAGTTTCATAAGAATTTTTACAAATTTTAGAGAATGCAATTTCTACCGTAGAGTTTCTCAACCTTTTCGCCCCCCGGGCAACAGTTACTATTATTGAAAATCTCGTATTCCTGGCACCGTACTATAAAAACTCGCGGCCTATGTACTAGTAGAGACCTCAGTGCACATGTCAACTCAAGTACACGTAACGATCGACTTCTCGTCTGAGATTGGTGGGTTTAGGTAGGAGAGCAATCAGTGATTGGCTGACGGATTTACGAACCCTTAACTATTTTCGATAGTACAGTTCCTTGTACGGTGTCACCAAAAGTATGATAATAATATGGGACTATGCAGCTGAAATGAATTTATTAGACTACCTATATAGCAGCCACGTGTTGCAACGGTAGCAAGCAAAATGTCGCCCGGTGCCCGGTGGTCGAAAGAGGTTGGGAATATTTAGCTGTATAGCTGATTTAGCTATTAGAAATTCTAAGTTTCTGGGCGAACCTCCGCCTTCTTTTGTTCTTAAGAGTACACTGCCGTTATTCTAACTAAAAGCTGTCTATATTACTTAAGAAATGTGGCTAATTTTTATATAGATTACTAGCTTTATTCGAAACAAGTTGAACTAACGAAATTGCAGAGGTAAATTTTGTTACATGTATACATACGCCAGCAATGATTACCAATGAAGAACGTGTTCAACCATACTTAACAATTCAGTTAAAATTTCACTAATTCTGTGTAGACTGTATCTAGATAAGGCTGGACCTGGAATCGTTTACCAAGCTCCCAGTATAAGATTAACAGAAGAACACCTAATGTGCTCTGTCCAAGTAATAAATCGTAACAGTATCGTTCTTGAACCTTCTTTTTAGACTTTTACTAGCCCACGGTGCCCACCTGGTAATTGGATCCATTTTAAACCAATATCGAATGACAAATAGTTGATGCAACATAATTCAAACACTGATCATCATGAAACACGCTTAATGGCACAGAATATAAGCAATGTTAACTTGTTTATGGCACTTATGATCACTAACGAGCGCACAGACATGACGAAAGATTGTGGCTATACACTAGGACTAGCAGGCTTAGTGTCCACCGTCAACAAATCACGTCACAGGAGTCGCCACTTGGCAGCTAATGCAATAAACACGCTCGTTTATTAACAAAAGCGCATAATACTGGTCTAAACTACGTTTTGTAGAGTTCGATTATCACATAATGGCTACGAAGCTGCTTTGGTCATGCAGAAAGTTGCTGTTAATTTTTTTTACAAGACATAGTTTAATTATATTCGATTTAACTGCTGCTGCGACCCGAGGACATTGACGCTACTGAGTGCAATTTTATTTGGAAATACAGTATGAAGTTAATAAAAGATAAACTCTGCGTAAATAGTTCGAACATTGGAAATGAATATCCATTAAAAATGTACACAAAATTGTCGAGGATTGCGTAGGACTCTGTGAATTTTTGACCTATTTCTTCTCATATTAATACCCGTATAACTATCGCGTTTTGATTGAACAAAAAATACAAAGTTGTTGTTTAAATTTCTGAATTATTTTGCGTTGAATAAAATCGATGAAACTTTTATATTTATTTAACAGTAATCCTTTTAAAATATTCATACACAAGAATTATGCTCAAAATTGATTCAGGTACCCGAACTAACATGTTAACTTTACATACGATGAACCGACGAATTTAGTTTGACTTGGACTACATGCATGTGTTACGTTATTTTCTAGAACATTCTGGGAGCACATACAATAAGGAATTGGTGAAAAATTCACACTTCTAACGAAACAAACGCATCTTTAGACAGTAGTCAGCTTCCATTGGCATGATCGCCGTGTGAATGAAGATTAACCGTTGCATTTCCGAGTGATTACGAAGGGAAAGTCAGCTCGCAAGATTTCTATAGACTACAGCCATGATGACAAAGATGGTCTGCGTACGACTGGAAGCAGAACGGAACGCGTACAGGAAGTTGAAAGAGGCTTCATCGACGGTAGGTTTGATGCTTGGGTATATGAAAACAAAACACGAACGTAAAGTATTTACTTTACACAGATTGCTATCTAACTGCTTCGTCNTTTGTTGTAGTTATTAAACCACACTTGCTAAATTAATCAACACGCAGATGTAACCGTGAAAATAATCAAGAAAAACCAAAACACATGTAGTCAGAAAGAACGTTAAAAAAACACACACTTCGAAGCAGAAAAAGAAACGATAAAATCGTAATCCTTGCCGAAACTTTCACTTTCATCGATGTGCGGAAAAGGCGGCAAGCCTATCGCCCTACGTCGGAAAGTGAGCTGTCGAGTCCTGGATATTCGTCTGCGGCTGATAAATTCTGATGTCACTCGATGAGACGAAATTTAATTTCACTTAAAAACTCAAGTTTACGTTGCAAACAATTCTTTTTTTGCATCCGCTCTTTCCAAAACCGGTTACGTAACAATGTCTATTCGTCTTCAGCAAGATAAAATCTGAACATAAAGTTATAGTAATTCCGAGTGACTTCAATGGCCAAGAATATAAATGAGCTTATTACATTCTAGATGGATAAAGTTTGAGAAGTTGATACTGAATATTACGTTGTGATATTGATGCGCCATTCGCTCATGTTTTTGAAAAAAAACAAGAATTGTCCTAGAAAATCAGAATGGATATATTTGAGAAACTACATGAAACAATTTCTCTTTCATTGGCATTACGAGAACATACCAAAATTTTAATATAAGTAATAAATACAATGTAATCCGCCTAGCTCTAATAAGAGTAAAAACTGTAATATTTACACGCCGAATTCACTTCCAAATCTCCTACAGGGAACATCAATAGTGACTTAATATCACTTATACCCTGCAAACTGCTTCAGGAACCGCACACTTCTTAATTCATAGCTGAACAGAGATAAAACCAGGTGAATTTGAACCCATGAATAGCTATGAGTTCGGTGAGGTGTGTTTGTATCTTGATCCAATAAGAAGAAAGATGAAACTACATTTTCTCACAATATTCCCTCAGAATATGGGCGTTTCAACTTCTAGCGATAAACTGATCACATAGATTTTGAGGCTGTCTTATTAATAGATGGTCATAGTCAAACAGGGAATTTAGTGCCAATAGAGAAATCGAAAGACATGCCAGAGTTTTGGTATCACGAACGAAAGATTGCCAAATTCGTAAGGGTTCTCCAAAATACCAATTTCTTGCCGTCAGCTCTGAAGATGCGGATTAATGATCGCGCCGAGTCCCGTGGTTTTTTGAGTACAATTTTGTGGCATGGAAGTCAGGACTGGAAACTTGCGGCACCCAGAAGTTGTTGATTGGCATGAAACTTTGAAGGCCCTCATGAAGAAGTAGATGGTCCTGAGGAAATATTGAGGCCATCAGGAATAATTTATCGCCATGAGGAGAATTGAATGCCCGCAGGAAAATGTGATGTCTCCCAGGAGAAGTTGATGTCTCTCAGATTACGTCGAAGGTCTTTAGGAGAAGTTGATGGCCTTGCCAGAGAAGGCCGCTAGGTTGGCCTCTCTGAAGGCCTCGGAGCAGGTGGGGTGAGCGTGGCAGACACGAGCGATATCCTCACACGAGGCGCCGTACTCCATGGCAAGGGCCGCCTCATTGATCAGCTCGCCCGCACCAGGACCTTTGGAGGAACAGCTTACAGTTACTTCAGTATATCTTCAGTAATTTCTATATTATATCTTTATTTATCTCAATACTATGTTGGGTTACAATAATATTCTATTTTCAGTTACTTCACTATCAGTATACTGCTCTTTGCAAAAAAAAAAAAAAAATAAAAATAATCCATGACAAGAGGAAATATCACTGCTACACTTTACATTTACCAAAGTAACATAAATTTTACTTTAATATCGATAGACCAGACACGTCAACTAAATAAATCCCAGACGAAAAAATATCACTGCAACTTGATTGATATAAAGGCAGTGACAACGATAAAAATTTGAGTATCGAGCTTAATTCAAACCGATCAAATTCGTCAAGCAATAAAAGGTGCCAAATGAACAGTTCAAATCTCACAGGAAATGCAAATAGAATAAGGCAGTGACAGTAAAATTAACACTTGAGGGTCCCTAACCGATGATATGGGCTCCCAAGAGTCGGTCAGTGTGTTTGTCTGCCAAGACCTTCACCAGACCATCGGTGTCGTCGTTGGTCTTGGCGCGAGAGTTGGCAGCGAACGGGAACTTGCCTACCTTATATTCCACGCCCTGCAAGAAGATAACATTGAAAAAAAAGTTACATGTTATAGCCATAACAGACGCCGGCTTTTGTGCGTACACTCAGAGAGATGAACGGGACTATCGTCCAAATCGAGAATTCCCAAAAACTCCCCGAGTCCAGGATGGAAACAAATGCGAATCACATTCAGATATAATTTCAGAACCAGAGTTCTGAGGTACACAAAAACCTTACTTCAGTGATAATCAAGGAAATAAATTTTAATTCCTAATGTTTAGAATTAGAGGTTCTAATGTTTAATAAAGATTTGCAGGATTCGTGAAAATTATTCTCCCTTATATCTACATACATTCGGTGCGGTTGTAACGCTGTCAAAGTTTGCGTCCTGACGATGGTTAACGAGTTAGCAAATTCCCAATGCCTTGAGATACAAGGTTCTAGACATTCATTTAAAGTGAACACAAATTACCTCAGCCTTGAGGTACGAGCCTCGACACATTCATTTATACACATTCATTTAAAGTGAACACAAATTACCTCAGCCTTGAGGTACGAGCCTCGACACATTCATTAAAGTGAACACAAATTACCTCAGCCTTGAGATACGAGCTTCGACGCATCGCTTCATCAAAGGGAACACAAATTACCTCAGCCTTGAGATCTTCCTCATTCTTGCCGACCCAGGCCACTTCAGGATGCGTGTAGACGACGGACGGCACGCAGTTGTAGTCGATGTGTACGGCACCGCCAGCGATGCCCTCCACGCAGATGATGCCTTCATCCTCGGCCTTGTGCGCCAGCATCGGACCGTGGATGCAGTCACCAATCGCGTAAATACTGCACATGCACACATTTTTCTTCGTGTCACACTAACAACAAGCTACACATACCTATACTGACCTATGATTAACTCATCAAGAAAAATTAGAAATACTAGTCTTTAGTAGGCACAGAATTTTCCTATTATTTAAAATTAATATGTTTATGAGCATGAGTTGATTTTACCGCAGAACGACAATAGTACTACCAGAATTTGTCCTTTAGATGCCAGTACTTCGTAAGTAGATGCCTGTACTACGTAAGTAGATGCCGGTACTACGTAAGTAGATGCCTGTACTGCGTATGTAGATGCCAGTACTACGTATGTAGATGACAGTACTTCGTATGTAGATGCCAGTACTTCGTATGTAGATGCCTGTACTACGTATGTAGATGCCAGTACTACGTATGTAGATGCCAGTACTACCAATGTAGATGCCTGTACTACGTATGTAGATGCCTGTACTACGTATGTAGATGCCTGTACCGCGTAAGTAAATATCTGTACTACGTAAGTAGATGCCTGTACTACGTATGTAGATGCCTGTACTACGTATGTAGATGGCTGTAATACGTAATTGTATGTGTGTACAACGTAAATAGATGTGTGTAATACGTAAGTAGATGTGTGTACTACCTAAGTAGTTAAGTAGATGAGCAATATTTGTGGTCACCTCGGGACGACGGACTGGAAGCGGGAGTTGACAGGGATGCGCCCCTTGTCGTCCCGCTCGATGCCGAGCTCCTCCAGCCCGAGGTTGGTCGTGTAGGGGCGGCGCCCCACGCACACCAGCAGCGCGTCGCATTGTAGCTCTTCCTTCTGTCATGGTAAATGCATTAGGGTACGCACACAGTGAAAGCAGGTTGCCAGCGTGCTGGTTACCTGCTCAGGCTGGCGCCTGAAACCATAGAATACAGAAGCCTATTCGTACAGGTTTTCACTGTGAACACTTAACATTATTATCCTATGTTCATTCTTGTGGCAGGTTGGAGCAGGTTGCCCGCGCGGGCAAACCTGCTTTCACTGTGTGCGAACCCTTAGTACGTGAAAGTACACAAAATTATTCATTTGTAAGGACTAAATACACGCTCATTCCTGAGTATTGAACTAATGATGAAGGATTCCAGGTTACGTAAAATAATTAATCTATTTAGTAATCCAAACTTCAACGAATACGAGTTGAATTTTGGACAAATGAGGGAGCAACTTTCTAAAAATTCTTTTTTAGAACTAAACAATTTCTGCCATTATATTTGCTTTCGAATTCTTAGTTAATTCGACATCAAGGCAAAAATGATCAGGTAACCTGAAGCCCAAATTAGGGCTCAACAGAAACGGGTGAAAATTATGTGCACATGAATGTTTTTTCTATAGAAAGAGAAGACTTGAAGCATCCTAGACCGGTATAATAACCCAGCCATATAAACAATTAAAAGTAGCAAAACTTTTCCTGTTCCATCAATAAAATGTATTTTCAAATATTAATATAGATTCCAAACCATCAAATTAATTCAAGAAAACACAGCTTTTTCATGGTGCCATAAATCTTAGGTCAAACCATAAACCAACGCGTCCTCAAAGACATGATTCAGCAACTGAAAAACGGCAGACAATCATTCTTCTTCGGTTATTTGTTAGTATTTCAACATCATGTATCCAGTACATAATACTGTCGACTCAGTTACGGCTGGAAAATTTACACAGAATTGGTCAAAAAAATAGTGAGAAATTCCGCTCAGACCCAATACAAACATTTCATGAGTGATCAAAAAATTTTAGTTATCCGGATTTCCCGCTAAACCAGCTAGGAAAAAACAAATGCTCCAAACCTTGCCATCCTTGACAGTCTCCACAGAAACAGTGACGGTGTCGCCATTCCTGACAGCGCTGGTGACTTTGGTGCCAAGTTTGAACTTCAAACCTTGCTTGGTCAAGATGCGCTGGAACGTCTTGGTCATCTCGCCATCAATGCCAACACCTCCAATGCTCGTCAAGAACTCGACTGCAGTCACTTCTGACCCGAGGCGAGACCAAACTGAGCCCTGCGGTAAGGTTCAGTGAGAGCGTTAGCAAGTTGTTAGAAGCATAGTTCTGAAGAGGGAAAGCAGATTTTTGGTATTAAGATTCGATGAGAGCGTTTGCAAGGAGTCAGGTGCAGAAACCGACACAGTGAATTTTTTTAAAAGTAAGATTAAATGAAAGCGTTTGCCAGCAGTTAGAAGTAAACTCCTTCGCAGTGACCGCAAGTTAGGACTCTGCAGGAAGAAAACACATCATGTCGAAGAAAATTTCAACATGCTCAGGCTGCCAGTCTGAATAATACAAATGGAACTATAGCAAGGCACATACTTTACACATACAAGTGGGCCAAGTCAATTTAGAGATCTCATAATTAAAATAAGCGTGTTTATGGTATCAAGATTCAGTTAGAGCATTTGCCAGTAGATTGATGCAGAAACCTGCACTGTGACAGAAGGTTTCTGGTGTGAGATTAAATGAGATTGCAAGTAGTTAGATTTAATGATCACAGTGGTAAACAGTTCAAAATAAGTATCTTTACTCACATTACATGCAATATATATTAAAATGACAAATAAACCCCAGAATTTCGTACCAACTCCAGTCCAATGACACCGGCTCCAATAAGAACCATCTTCTCAGGAACCTTGGCAAGTTTTAATGCTCCAGTAGATGACACGATTACTTCTTCATCCACTTCAATTCCTGAAACGAGAGTAAATATTTATAAATTATATTCCAGTAGCAGACAACATTACAGGCAAAAATTCATATTCTTAACTAACGAATCTTAATAACACGTCAGAAAAAAGTTAAAATGATAAGAAAAAGTCATTGCCATTTCTCTTTTGGATCCCAAAAAGCTAATTATCAAGGAAAGTAGAGCTTTGAAACAAGAAGCAATGGTGATAGCTAATATTTTTCATTAATATTTATTATTTATGTAAGTGCAACTTAACTAACCATCAAGTTATCTAAAAAACACCCACCAGGGAAAGGCGTGACTTCAGATCCCGTGGCAATGAGGATATTCTTGGTGCTGACCGTCTCAGTAGTGCTGCCATCTGGCCCCAGGACACTCACTTCATTTGCTCCCGTTATCTTACCATGACCCTAGAAAATATTTCAGTAATTATTTATGGCCATGTCATGCATAGCAATGGTAGTCATCATCCTCTATAGATGTTTGTAGGTAGTACCTACATAGTGAATGTTTTTGTTATCCAAAGCTTTGCCATGCTCTAGAGAAGTTTAAATACAAGATTTTCACAGCAGACATGTTAAGGCTCTGTCTGAATAATGAAGAAATAACAACAGCAAAGCAGATACTTTACACATATACAATCAGGCCAAGTCAATAGAGAAATCACACATATACAATGTCGTTTGATATGAAATTTAGTCAGGAAATATTAAAAAGGGACATAAAATCATTACAATTCCTTTTAATAAAACGTATGAACTAGGTAGAATACGTACTTTCAGGCCAGTGACTTTATTGTTTTTAAAAAGCATAGCTATACCCCCAGTTAGAGCGGTAACAGCTTTCTCTTTGGACTGCATTAGTTTCCCAAGGTTGAGTCGAACATTATCAACCTGTAAACAAACAAATGAGAAAATGTATTCCTTCACAGCATGGATAAGTTGAAAATCTCTCATAATTGAAGGGCAAATAAAAATTTAAGATCAGCAATATCAGGCAAACCTAGTGAAACTTGAAGGACCAAAGAGATTAGACTAACCTTCACATTAACTACTACAACTTGTGGAAAACACAATTGGAGGCATACTTCCAGTGTTTCATACAGAGTTTTCACAGAATTTACTGCGTTATTTTCAACAGAACCTAAACAAAAATAGACTATTGCAGACGGGTGAGTTCAACATTATACCTCAATGCCTCTGTTTTCAAAATCCTTTTTGGCCATATGATAGTAGTGTGAGTTGTTCAGGAGAGCTTTAGAAGGAATGCAGCCCACATTGAGGCAGGTGCCGCCATATGTGGCATTCTTCTCTATGCATACTGTCTGTAAAGAAATGAAATTTTTTAGAAATGTAAAACATGCCTTTCTATTACACAGCATTTCAATTATTTTTCACTTTACAGCACTTTAGATATAGGTTGATCTTAATTTTAAACATTTCTCTCCCAATTTTTAATTTTTCATTACAATTTTGGTAATTATAGCCATATACCGCTATGTTTTCAATAATATTTGGCCATTCTTCAACATAGGAGAATCATGATGAATTTGCAATAAATTTTCAGCCTCAGAGACCTATTTTTAGTAAAATCAACCTTCAACAGTTCAAGCAGTGTTGACTTGCAAAAAACTTCACCAGCACAATTCTCTCTTTGCATGTTCAGTAAACTGGTACTGTAATATAATAACTTAGGTTTGCTGGCAATTCATCCAACACAGTCAAGTGCGGTAGTCAAGTAGATGGGCAGTGCGTAAAAAAGGAATTAATTTATTACAAATTATCAAATAGGAATCATGGAGCCTAGCCTTTACTCAGCAAAAGTTTCATGAAAAACACATCTAACATATGGAGAATGGCTCATAATTGATTACACTATAGAAGTTGACTAAAATTAATAAATATCAGTAAGAAATATTAATACTAGTGTATTAGGCATATATATTAAAAGATAATCAAGGGTTCTAAAAAAGCATAAATTTACTACATAATAATTGAAAACCACTCACTTTCATGCCCAGTTGAGCAGCTTTGATAGCAGCCACATATCCACCTGGCCCTGACCCGATGACCACAAGATCTGCCTCGTGAGAAGCAAATCTTCGGCTGTACTCTGGGATGGCCCAGCCTGAAGCTGCAGGCTGGCTAACAACCTGGAAATGCAAACTTTGCTGAATATAAACAAAATCTTCAACTAACTGGCAAAAATTTAATGAAAATCCTTAGTAAGGAAACTTGAGATGTCTTGTCAATCAAGATCGGAGAACTGGTAGATTCACCAAAATATTCTTGCTTAAGAGTTTAGTACTTTAAGTGTTAGCAGGTTCCTATATAAAAAAAATATACCTAGCTTTCTCCCACCTCCCTTTCAAGATGAAATACACCCCAAAACTAGCTTTAGAAGAATATTGGGTTATATCAACATATCCAAGTTTATTTTCTACAGAGCAATTTGAAAAAAAATTTTTTTATTTAAATAATCACAATTTAATTTATTCAATTATAAATAATAAAGTAATTTACTATAATATAATAATAGTAAATAAAATAGGCAATGGTAATTAGCAATAAAAAAAATAGCAAATAGCAATAGCAAATGGTAATTAGCAATAAATAAAATAGCAATGGTAATTTACCAATACCATTTTACCAAATAATTTGTTAAAATAATAGAAAATAGAAGTAAATGATGATAGTAAATAGCATAATAATAATTTTTTCCTTTACCAGGTTTCATGAATAATTTGATGTTATTTTCAGAAAAAAAAAGAACTTGGCAAGGCAAGATAATCCTAAGGTGGCTATTGGCTTAACACGTTTACTATGTATTGGTACATATGCGTACCACAAAATGTATTTCTCCAGGAGGTAGTGATACATAATTCAGGTTGCCCAAAATCGGCCAAATCCGAAAACAAAAAAGGACAATAATTCAATGTATACTAGTTTATTTGTAGGTTCCGCTATAAAAATTCCATTTATTTTCTTTTTGCAGTATTTAAAATTTAATTAGGAAGTACCTACCCCTATCATAAATTTTAGCTGGCCAACACAATTGAGAAAAACTAAATCACTTAATTTGTCTGCAAAAAATGACTGTCTGGCAACCCTGCTTAAAAAAGTACAAAAAATGAAATAATATAACAAAATGAAGCAATCGTAGTCGACGTGTTAAGGGGACTGGCTTGGGTCACAAAAAAAAAAAATATACATTTATAGACCACAACCAATCTTTCTGAAATTTCACACACATATATTAACCTTAAAATAAGAACATTTTTCTTGTATGATTTTTCCCCCCAAAAAAATAAAAAAAGTAAAACTAATAGTAAATGGCAAAAAGGGAGGTACTTTAAAAAGTTTATAACTTTTGCAAATCACATGCTACAATATCAAGACACATTTATTTTAATTAGTAATAAAATTATCCAGCGGCTCTAGAGCCCCGATTTTCCCCATTGTTTTTCTTTTATGTGAATTTTTCCATTTTTGCACGTTTTCCCCTCCTCTCCATGTATAAATCAAACCATGCACAAATCCAAATAAGGGGCTCCTAGAGTTGCTAGGTATGGTCTCTACAAATTGAATGATGTCTTATTGCTGTAGCTTGAATACCGTATAGTAGGAGTTATAAAATTTTAAGATGCCCTTTTTGGATATTCAAATTGTTCAAGAGAACCAAATAAAGTCAAATTTATTGAAAAAATAACTCAGTACTCACTGCAGTGAGTGACAGCGCATTTTCTCATAGACGAAAACTTGAGGTCATGGAAGGACAGACAGTTGGACATGGCGAGCACAATAGTGAATTTTTTTCCAGAAATGAGAACATATGCTAAAAAGAGGAATAGGCCAAAAAAAATTCTTGATATTGTAGCCCAAGCTTCCCCATTGCCAATTATTTGCAATTAGGGTACCAGCATACATCTTTAGACTTATTCCTGTCCAGTTTACCGTGAATAATAAGCTATAAATGGGAACTGCATTATAATAAGCATATGTGCCGTAGTATAATAATAATAGAATATAAAGCTAAAAGTTCAAAACTGCATTATACAAAAGTTATAGCATGTACATCCGTGGTATTTGCTTTCTTGAATGCACACCATATCACCATTTGTAGCTTTCAAAAGAGTGCAAATATTTTACAATTACTGTAATGCATATAATGATCTGTAAATATTTTAAAATGAAAATGAGTAAATATTGTTATAAAATGGTCACTTTGCAAAAGTTCAAAACTGCATTAGGCAAAAATTATTGCATGTACGGGGATGTACCGTACACCCATTGTATTTGCTTTGTTGAACATGTCTTGTTTGTAGCTTTCAAACAAGTGCAAACACTTTGCAATCAACTAGAGTAATGATTTATAAATACAGATTTAATTCAAAGAAATCTTTGCACATATTTTTAATAAATGTTCATTTTATATACCTATTTTTGAAATTGCTTTATGCAAAAACTAGAGCTCACACATACATGCTGTTTCTTGCGCTAGATGTGCCTTTTCAGCAGTTACGAAATGAGCCAAGGAGACGGAGAAGCAAAAGTCAGTCCCCTTAACCCCAGAATCTTCAAAAGCTGGTTTTTTGAATTATCTTTTATTTCAATAGATACTAATTTGGAAATTGGAATATTGGGCAGAAGTTTCTTAAAACTGCAGGTAAAAATAGACAAATTTTTTCAATTTTCACTTTTGAATTTAGGAAAAGGCCATAGGAATGTGTGAAATTAGCCAGATTTATGGGCATTCATGGGTAGCCATAACTTCTGCCTAATTTTTCAGTCAAAAATCAGGAATACACAGGCAGAATTTTTTTTAAGCCTACTAAACTGCTGTAAATGTCATAAGCCTTAGACATGGCTTAAAAAGTAGATTTATATATTTCACACCTACTGCCTGCACTACTTCATGAGAAGCAAGCCCTAGTCATAGCATAGAAAGTTGATTTATATACAGTATTACCATTACACAGTACACACCTACTGCCTGCCCTACTCCATGAGAAGAAAGCCCTCGTCAACCCCTTGACATAGTTTAGAAAGTACTGCCTGCTGCCTGCACAACACAAGTACATGTAAGCCCTAGACTGTAGACATAGCTTAGAAAGAATATTTATATACTTCACACAACACCAGTGACCAGTGTCCACTGTCCAGTGTCCAGTGACACCAGCACACACCTGCTGCCTGCTCTTCCATGAGAAATTTCAAGGCCCAAGAAACAGCAGGAATCAAAACACAAAAATAGGAAAAGCTACTAAAGTCATTTTTGAATGATCCAAAATGCCCATGCCTGATTTCTATTTTTACTGAAGAATTTTGAAAATCACCTATGAAACTATTGATTTAAGCCACAATTCAAGCCTTAAGGGAAATTTTGTCCAATATTCCATTTCCAGATGCATGAGTAGAGCAGGAGCAGAGGACTCAGCGGAAGAAAGCCAAAGTGCCAAACTGATGTTGTGATGTAACTATGCAAGTTCATTCACTCAGCAGCATGGTTTTGCCAGTAATTTTCAATAATCATTTGTGAGAGTGAATCAATCATTTAAACCCAAAATTTTTGAAAAATGATGCCTGGAAATTCAAGGATTCAGCTTCAGCAGATGCTTGTTGGATGCTGCTTCCCTAAACTACAAATTGAAACAAATTGAACTAGAAACTTCATGGGCAAAACAGTAAAAACACAACTTCGACTTTAGAACATTCTTAAAAATGCAAGAAAACACAACTTGAAATCATGTATAATAATAATGATGTATTACAATGCGCTACTGCGAATTTCATAAAATGAGGCTAGTCTAGTCGTAAAATGTTTCAGTTGCAAATACTTGGCAATTTGGCCGGCACTTGTTTTTCCAATGGCAATGCATCGCATAAATATAGTCTGATTACGCACCCTTAAAGATTGAGCAGATCGAGGAAGTAGAAACGATAGCATTTCTTTTATATAAAATAGCCACCGGTCCCTGCTAATCAAAACAATGTTTTTGTTGCTACGCGAAGGCCTGTCAGGTGGACGGTGCAGCTGACGGGACTCCGTTGCCACTCGGGGTTCTCTATCTACCTTCAAATCTAAGAAGTATAATCGCCAAAACCTAACATTTTCTATTTTTTTAATGTGGTGACACACAATCTGTAATTGAAAGATCTCTTTGGCAATAAATATCGCTTTTTAGAGGTTATGAAAGAGTATAATTGTAATAAGACAGCTCTTACTGGTAGGAACAATATGAATAAATTCATAAAAATACGTGAAAATTTAGCGAGTTTACCAAGGATCAAGCAAGATCATAAAATACCGGATAAGTGTAAGAAATTTTCAACGAAGACTATTCCAGATCTCAGAGCAGTGAAAACCGTGTAGCGTGCGAAACTGCGAGGTTTATGATGTTCATAAAAAATATGTTCATATATACTTCTATTTAGCTGCATCATGGACTGAAAAATATATTGATTTATGGTTAATCACCATCAGATTTTATGAATGTTTACATTTATGGTGATCCTCTATATATTATCATCACAAAAATTAACGCTCCTTGTTGGATTTCATTATATTCTTCTGAATACACAGCAGTTAATGTGCTAAGACGATAAATCATTCTCAAACTGAAATTCATAAATATAATTTGCATTTGATTCCACAATTTCTGTTTATAGGTAGTCTTTTAAAACGGGGGATGGGTGCACAGCACAATTAAAAACTTTTCTTGATGATGTCAGCAATAAATATATGAGGTATTCTCTTAAAAAGATAAAATCAGTTTAAAGTGCTGCAAAATTTTTGCCCATTAGTGAAACTTTGATGTAAAAAAGTTATTGAAGTAACATGTACAGATTCACCAAAACAATTCGAAGGTTACGGTGTGAGATCTGTTATAGTATATTATAGTAGTATACTGTATAGTATAGTGTCTTCGGCATTAAAGAATAGGCTGATGGGCCTGTCGTCGATTCTTGTACTTTTCTTGACTAGAAAAAATATCTTAGAATTAATTCTCAGTTTCACTGTAATCAATTCAAAAAATATATTTAAATACATATTAATCTGACCTCTGACTCGTAGCGCATTGCATAATTAACTAACTTCGTGAAACGATTTGATTACAACAATTTTTTATGCTCCTTGGCATTAAATATTTTCGAAAAATTAATGCAAAACGATTTTGTGAAATTTTTGATGAATGAACACAAATCTTCTTTCTAAAATCGTAAAATGTTGAACCAACTAATAATACTTGCCTAACAATTGTTTAACTCATAGAAGAATTGCCGATTGGGAATCTATGAGATATTAAACCCGCTATTCTTACATTTAAAATCATAGATAAATCTTCAGAAATAAACGTCAAAGGAGATATGAAGGTTTTCACACTCTATCTAATTTGTAATCTATACTGATAATCTATGTAGAAACAGTAATTTAATTAGACATGAGGCTCAGAAGAAAATATCATAGCCAGAATGGCATTTATAACCAAGAAAACTTCACGACAGGAAACTTACAACTTATATTCTAGGATAGCTTAAACTAACAAAAATATATAAGAAAAAAATTAATCCCTTACATAACTCCGCATACTAAACAAAAAGCCCAATTTTTTTCGATTCCCGTCACATTCCACGTCATGTGGGCGCCTGGCAACCGTTGGTGTTATTTTTATTTGTGGCTATAGCGCCGCTTTTGTCTCCGCTCCCAGCGTCAAGGCAAGAAAAACGAAGGCCTTTCTTGTGGAGGTTTAGAGGCACCATGCGAGACCAAGCGCCATTACTGGTATTAGCAGAGGGCCTCTCTCTCGGGGCAATCATCGGACCTTAGTCACCATGATGATACTCGGCGATAAATGATGCGTGTAATCCGAGAACAACTTCTAGTTTTCTGGTAGTCAGCTTTAAAATTTAATGGAAACCGAAAATTAAATATATTTTTCGAGTAAGAAGCATGTGGTATAATAAAATAGAACTTTTTGCTCTGAGGTCTCAAATAACATTAAAGACTGCACGATTAATCATGTGAAGACATCGGCTGGTTGCAAAAAAAATGTTATGCACAACAAAAACTATATATTCCTACTTAGGGAGTCACGTGTACGTAATGCAGATAAATATATACAAATATTGAAATAGATATAGAAAAATTATAGAAGTAGCTGGACAGCCATTCCATTACAACAGAATAGTTGAAACTGTGAGATAATCCTAGTTCATCATCTCCGTTGAATCGAGTTTTGCTGCTACGGTCAGTCGCAATCATGACGAGCTGAGTTCTATGCAGCTCAGTGGTCGAAATCGCGAGCTGAGTTCTATGCAGCTCAGTCGTCAAGATCGTGAGCTGAGTTCTATGCAGCTCAGTCGTTAAGATCGCGAGCTGAGTTCTATGCAGCT
>NW_025936757.1:0-621 GCF_000764305.2 Hyalella azteca | reverse complement strand
GGTACCATTGGAAAGAGCAGAATTGCAGCTTTCAGATGAGCACAAAAACCGAAAAACGCCAAAATTGAACATTTTAGCCCGGTCGGTCCCCTTAACGTTTTATTCGTCAGCTTATCGATCGGGTGAGACTGATTAACGTCTTATTCGTCAGCTTGTCCATCGGGTGAGACTGATTAACGTCTTATCTGTCAGCTTGTACATCGGGTAAGACCTGATTAACGTCTTATCTGTCAGCTTGTCCATTGGGTGAGACTGATTAACGACTTATCTGTCAGCTTGTCCATCGGGGGAGACCTGATTAACCTCATAGAACTGTACTTCAAACGGTGACTTGGCCGAATGATCTTAATAGACTCTCTTTGCCACTCTAGATCCAGCTTGCGCAATCTGTCATTTGATTTGAAAATTTATGTTATCTAGGACGTTAACAATCTCAGTTATTAATTCTCGGATTACAACAAGATTGAGGAGATCCACTTGAGCGAATAATTTTTTCTATAGTTAGTTAGTTGAGAGTTTCTATAGTTAGTTAGTTAGTTAGTTAGTTGAGAATTTCGACGAATATTTTACGACGTCAAAATCTTAATTAACGAAGCGATAACATTTTTATCATGTAAGATC
>NW_025936756.1:0-562 GCF_000764305.2 Hyalella azteca | reverse complement strand
ATATCTATTAATTAATCACACAAGTCTAATTAATGAATGCTTGTATTAAAATGATCTGTAAATCGAACTATTTCATGCCTTGTCTGTCCATTAAAATATTTCTTCATTCTTATATTGATTTTCCGAAAGAATTTTTTTTAAAATTCCGTGAGTTTCTTGAGAATTTGTATTTAATTTCACTAAAAAATTTTTAATTGACTAATTTAATAAACTATTCAAACTTGTATGAATAAGCCAATTGTGCAATCAAATTCCAATTTAATGTTTATTTTAAACGATTTAGGTACATTTGATAGTTGTCCGTTAACTAACCGCTGTAAAAGCGACTGATACAGCTGTAGCAGCTGTAACAGTTGTAGCAGCTGTAACAGTTACAGCAGCTGTAACAGTTGTAGCAGCTGTAACAGTTACAGCAGCTGTAACAGTTGTAGCAGCTGTAACAGTTACAGCAGCTGTAACAGTTGTAGCAACTGTAACAGTTACAGCTACAGTTGTAAAAGTTGCAGCGGCAGCAGCTGTAACAGTTGTAGCAACTGTAACAGTTGTAGCAACTGTAACAGTA
>NW_025936755.1:0-495 GCF_000764305.2 Hyalella azteca | reverse complement strand
CAGCGGCGCCGCAGCGCTACTTTGAAATGTAGCGGCCGCTACCGCTACCGCTACATGCTCTAAATGTAGCAGGCGCTACCGCTAACGCTACACCCACTAGATTGTAACGAGCGCTACCGCTACCGCTACAGTAAAGTGTGGCGCCGCTACATTAGCCGCTACAATGGCCAAAATTATTGGAATTTTGGAAATCTTTAAATATTAATTGTTCTGCTATTGGGATTTACTCATAAACATTTATTGATGATAAAACATTTTCAAAACATATCAATGCAACTTTAGCTACATTAGCCGCTACAATGGCCAAAATTATTGGAATTTTGGAAATCTCTAAATATTTATTGTTCTGCTATTGGGATTTACTCATAAACATTTATTGATGATAAAACATTTTCAAAACATATCAATGCAACTTTATCACAATTAAACTAACCCAGTGGTTCCCAAAGTGGGCGATATCGCCCCCCTCTAGGCGGTGGAAAGATCTGGGGGGGG
>NW_025936754.1:0-756 GCF_000764305.2 Hyalella azteca | reverse complement strand
CGTGTGTCGTGATGGTGCCGTGTGTCGTGATGGTGCCGTCTGTCGTGATGGTGCCGTGTTGAATATGCCGTGAACAAATGATGGTGCCATTCGACGTTAAATATTCAATACTTTTAATAAAGCTGAATGTCAGAACTGAGAAATTGAGGGAAATGAAGCTACTAAATCATAAGACTCGTGAAATCGAAACCATATGTTATTATCAGCTAAAATTGTTTCGATATCTCGGAGATGAAATTTCGAATGAGGTCATTCTTTTTTCAATGATGAAAATCTAGAGTAACTTGTTGGGACTGCGGCTTGTGACCATGACATTGTAGCTTGTGATCGTGAATTACCTGAAGTAATGCGTGTCTCATATTGAGACGCTCATGATTCATGGTCATTATGTGTAAATAAACTCCATTGAGGAACTGATCTTGTCTCATATTGAGACCGTCTTCGGACAAAAAAGATTGTTTCTGGCTTCAGTCCATCTCGATAATGATTGACGATTTTTTACTGATGATTTTTGATCGATGGAATTTGATTGACTGGTGGAATTGGATTAATGGCAATGATTGATGATTTTTATAGTGATAACATTAGGAAAAAATTATTAATGCTAAAGCATATTATTCATCTGTGTACCTATATCTCGTGTGTTCGTGTTAAGTATCAAGCTCGATGTTGTGCGGTCTATTGGGATCATGTACATTCATGTAAGGAGCTTTTCTCATTAAAATGTGCCAATTCATGTATTTATTTGTACTTATT
>NW_025936753.1:0-42206 GCF_000764305.2 Hyalella azteca | reverse complement strand
GAGCCTACAACGGTTAGGGATAAAAATAAATTGATTTTATAGTCTTTTCAAATTTATTACGTTAGTCATACAAATACAAATAGATACTTATTGCTGTCACTGATATTAATTTTAATCTGTGGTCGAGACGCAAAACCGCAGTTTCTCAGACTTATTGAGCTTAATCATCGGGAAATGAAAAATCCGCGAGAAAAATGGAAAGGAATTTCTAGCAAATTTTTCTAAGTTGCTCAAATAACACGCTCATAGAAATGAGTGTGACATTGTGCCAACAGCGATGCACTTTTGCCATTGGGTGGGTCCTCCTGGCTCCCCACAGTCTGCCTGAGAATCACCATATATATGGACAATATAAACCGTTCATTTCTTTTCATGCAATACTGGATATTCATCAGATCGCGTAAAATATCCGACATTTCCGTCAAACAAGCTCATCAAAATGCTCAGTGAGATGCTTTAGTAAATATTGAATGCATTAAATCGATTAAATATTCACTGGTGGATCGACAGCACAGCTATTTGATGAACTGTTCGAACTTGATCACTTGCCTGCAGCGTTAGTGGCAGTGTGTATATACTTTCAACATTGGCGTGCATTTAATAATTAAAAATATATATAAATAGTGATAGTTTATGATGGTCCAGAAATCGATTAGTGCGTACTTATATTATCAGTCTGGTTATATTGCAAGTTAACTAGGAATTTAAAGCAAAGAAAACGCCAAGAAAATTTGCCATACCGATATTTAAAATGTTTCGGAGCCCAGCTCCATCATCAGTTCGACTAAACTAAAAATGAATTAAATCATTTTATATGTCAAAATTCAAAGACAGACATAAAATCTAAACAAGACCTAACATTATATCGAAATAAACAGGACTATAGATTGGAACAACTTTGTCCTTGGGATACGACAAGAATATAAAAGCCTAGTGATTCGCTATTTCCAGATTATATGAGCTAAACGCATTATTGAGACATGGTTTTCGTTTGAAGATATGTAGAGACTCCAAAATTCTCAAATCCGAGCAGCCAGAAGTGGAACCGAGTATCCTGAAATCACTCTCAGATACAGCCACGTCGCACTGTTCAGCATGGAGGCGCAAGGAAGAATGAGGATGCTTGGCGAGAGGCAAGTTAGAACGATAGCTCCTGCCACGGTGTTCAGAAACCCGGATGTATAAGTTACGCGATGTCATTCCAACGTACGCAGATGCACAGCGTGCACAACTGAACTCATAGACCAGATTGATCGCATCCGAGCACTTTATAAGCAAATTGATGGTTAAGGAATGGGCCTTCCACTTGGTCCCTCACTCGCTAACATTTTCATGTGCTATCATGAAGTTTCTTTGTTGGGCGATTGTCCCATTGATATTAAACCGATTTTTATAATAGGTATATTGATGATACCTCTCTGATCTTTAAGCATCCCTCTCATGCGGGCCTTTCCTTTGATTATCTAAACCTCAAACATCCTTCAATAAAATTTACTATGGAATTAGAATCCAACAATAATTGCTTGTCGTTTCTCGACTGCAAAGTTACTAAGTGTGGCGGTCGTTTTCAAACTTCCGTATATCGAAAACCGACATATACCGGCTTGGGTATGAGCTTCTTTAGCTTCTGCTCGTTTCGTTTCAAATTGAATAGTCTTCAAACTTTGATATACCGCGGCTATAGGGTTTGTTCTACCTTCCATGATATGCATTTGGAATTCGATTTCATTCGTAATATATTTCAGCTTAATGGTTTTCCATCGTGCCTTGTGTTTTAGGAACGCATTGAGATTTGCATTGCAAATGATGGGGGCTTATATTGAAGATGTTATTTGAATAAAATAAATAGTGAAAATAAAACGTAATTTTAATTACATGCCAAAAATATTCAACTATCTCAGGTGTCCAGACTAAATGGACATCCTGTAAATCTGACCCGCCCACCAACTGACGACGATAACCACCGAGACGAGACCCAGTTAACCAAGGCTTCCAGTGACCTCGACCTACGGAAAAGGAAGCTGAGCGATAGCCAATTCCGAGACTCATTCATTTCTGCATCGGGACATGATAAACCCACATCTGTAAAGCTAGCCATTACCCTTATTTCAAATGACTTATTCAACAGCATGAACCAAATCACCACCATTACAACAATCACTTACAAAAATTACATCTAAACCTCCCCTCCTGACATGACTTCACAGCGCACAATAAAAATATTTCAACACAACGTCCAAACCTGGAACAACAAGAAATTCGCTTTGCCAAACATACAATAACATCGACCCAGATATCATTCTCCTTAAACGATCATTCACTGAACAGCCCCCTGACACCCTTTGAATCTCCATACATACATACACCTGCAATAAAGAAAACGAACTTCATTCCGGCGTTGCAATTGCAATAAAAAGAATAATAAATTTGTATTCCGTACAAATTGCATGACAACGTTCTTTCTGACATGCTCGCCATTACTATAGGCACTCAACAGGGCTCTATCACAATTAATAGGAACTGCCTACATACCCCAACGCATCGCCTGCATCAACTACATCGACTAACATACTCTTCTTAACAGACCTCACCCGGTGTACCTATTTGCGGACACAAATACCAGTCACCCATCGCTATAAGGGAACACAAATGCCAACCACTTAGGAAATCAGCTCCACTCCTTAATAGCACAGGGAAAAATACCGCACATAGGCCGCTAATTTCCCAATCTCATCACCCATAAAAGCACTACATCTCTAGATCGAGTTCTCCAAAACAAAACAGCATTCCACAACATTCACTTTAACCCGAACCAATCACCCCCTCAGATCACATTCCAACCAAAGGCGCCATCTCCGCCAATCCAATACAGATCCCAATTCGATAGAGTACAGATCCCAATTTGGCCCATCGATAGTTCTCAATCGCCAAATCATAGCGCTCTGTGTATGCAACTACAAACCGCTTACCAACGCTTCCAAACAACAACATGGCAGGAACTCATCACAACACTCGAGCTCCAGCATGACCCTCAACAGTTCTGGAAGTCAGTTAAACGTATGCTTGGCTCAAATACGGAACAGTCACCCACCTACAACACAAAAACATTCAACTAGACACTCCCCAAGAGAAAAAAACATATTTAGACAACACTGGCAAAACATATGCACTTAAACCGGAAACGACAACTTCAACACTGAACACATCAATACCATGTAAGAACACATGACCAAAATCAGACAACACACAACACCGTACCGATCAGGTGACCTCTCTAGATTACACCCTCTATATTTCCCACCCGTCACCACAGCCGCACTCAAGCTATCACTTAATTCGCTTCTTCAAACAGAAAGCACCTGGTCCCACTGGGATAACATTCCTGCAACTCGAGAATCTCCCTCAGAACATGATTCAATATTTTCTCTATATATCCTATCAGTTTATCTCCGCTGGCTATTATCCTGATTCAATTAAACACGCAGTAATCATATTCATCCCAAAACCGAATACATCACAACATCAAGCTAAAAACCAAAGACTAATCTCCCTCCTATATAGACAACCACGGCATGAGACACTACTTAACAGCAGCCTCCACAGCCACCTCCAGACACAGAACATACTAAACCCGAGACAAACGGATTCAGGAAATAAAGAGGCACACATACCGCATTAGCTACACTACACGAGAGTGGGCTACACTACACAACTTATTCCACAAGAAAAAACCCAAAATAGACCTGGTCCTCCGAAACGTTTCCAAAGCTTTCGACCGCGTATGGTACACCGGCTTAGCCAACAAAATCTCCCATCTTAATATGCACCACACAGCCACACGAACACTGATTGATTTATCACAGATAGAACACCATCTATTATGATAGGTACATATCTAGGCCCCCCTGTTGCATTGCAGACTAGGGCTCCCTAGAGTACTTGCCTGTCGCACGTTATACAGCTTACCCTGGGTATGCTGTACGTTAAACAGCTTAGGTAAGCGCACGTTATTCACACGTTATACAGCTTTTTCAAGCACGATATACCACCACCATACCTAACACCGACTAAATTGCCTTTGCAGACAACATCACTCAAACTGCAGTGGGAGATACGCACACCAATTTGCAGCCCACCAAACAAAACACGCTGTACGACAAATCAACGCAGTTGAAAAGAAGTGGAAAATAGAGACCAATTGGGGCCATACTTTCAAAACTCGCTAAGTGAACGTAAGTACTTAAGCTCTATTTATTACTTATTAAGTACTTACGCTCTCTATGATTGGTGGATTTTGCTTGCGTGGCCGTCAATGATTGGCTGATGGACTTACGATCTCTTAACTTTTTTTGAAAGTATGGGCGTCACAACCAAATTCAAAATTATCCCTATCACGCTTGAGAACACATCCGACATCTTCATTGAAGATCAGCATTTACTTTAAGCAAATAAAGTCCCCGTTCTAGGCCTACAAATGACAACTCAGGGCTACAATGCACAAGTCACTTCACGTCAGAACATAGCCCAAAACAACCCACAAAAACTTCGCAGATTCATCAACCTCCCCTCGCGGTTGACGATCTCCAAACTCCAAACAGTACAAAATCGAGCCCTCAGATTCATAACCAACAACTACTGGCACGACTTCATCACCTTACAATCTCTCCACGAACGATGCAATATACTCACGATCAACAGAGTTCTTCACGAACATGCCCGCAACATCTGGCGCAAAATGAAAATATATGAACCTGAACCTTTCAACTAACTCAGGACAACATTCGTAGAGAACATCACCGGTTCAAGAGTTCCAAGATGCTAGCATTGGGCCCAACACCATCCCTCCATCAACAAATAGTCACACATCAAATAACCATCGTCACCCACACATGGGCCATCTGCACCTGGGCGCTATTCCTAGGCGCCTAGACGCCGAGGTCCGAATAACTACACGCATACCCAAACCACCTTCACGGCGAGACATGCTGCGCTCCTTAACGGCAGTTGTAACGATCGCATCTGGGTGCGGCTGTTCCGAAACGACTTGTGACTGACGTATCTTACCGAGAGCGACGCACTACACAAGACACTTGACTAACTCCAGCCACCCACAAACACCCATTATAATCACAAACACTTCAAAAGTCTTTCACTTCACCACCGTATTTAAAGTCTCACAATTATAGTCAAGCAATCGAGTTTCACTTTTTAAGAAAACACGATTGTTATCACTTAGTTCGGATGCGCCACTTTGTCCGATAGACACTGGTATGAGAGATTTGGTATGTCACCACATGACTGACTGGAGAGATTATCTCTATACGGGGTGGTAATATGCGAGAGTTATAACAGATATAAGCGATTGACGGCCGGTTAGGCCGGAGCGACTCAAGCTACACGCTACATCGCGGAGTGCTCTTCAGCTACTGGGGGCTTTGCTTAAGGTTGCTAGCCCTTTTATAACGTTCGCTTCCGCCCGCTACTGCGGTCTTGATCGCGTGATCTATCACGTGTCTATCAGATGTTGACTCGTGGACTCAATAGCTAACTAGGTCTGTTGGTAAACACATTAGGACTTGTTTCCGCGACCTACTCTCGGACATCATCACCGACTGAATTGTTGATCTTATAAGATTCAGGCGTTTTGAGATGAACACATAACCATTGCCAGATTTGTGTAGGTTAATAATTTCGCATCTCAAATCCACACTGAGCTCCTTCGTCTTGCCAATCTTGAAGTATGCAATCGAATGGCAGGAACTGATACCTCCTAATTGATCTCACCGATAATAATGCCCACTAGGATGATATCAAACCTTATACCACTGTAAATCTCATTAAAAACTATAGAAAGAGACTACTGGAGGTTATTAAGATGAAAGGACAGGCCATAGAATATTAATATTGCAACTATGTTAGTACTTTCCAACTGTACGAATAATTGTGTCTGATGGTTTTGGGGAATTTTTGCATGTTCAGCCGTTTTGAAATTACATTTTGTTTTGAAAAGGTATTGTTATTTTCCCTATTACAGACTGGTTAAATAAATTAAATCTTAGGCCTATACATTCATTAATATTCGAGTTATTCAAGAAACATTGAAAGAAAGGAAAGGGTGTATGAATAATTTCGTCGCTAGCTTTGCGCGATCTTTTTAGCGCATTTTCTCATTTATGGAAAAAATGCACTATTGTGCTCGCCATGTCCGTCCGTACGTCTGTCTGTCTGTCCGTCCGTCTGTCCGTGACCTCAAGTTTTCGTCGACGAGAAAATGCGCTTTCTGTCACTCACTGCAGTGAGTACTGAGTTACATTTTTTTATTTTTATCATACTGCTTTTCAGTTCATATGGACACGAAAAAATTATGTAAATATCTCACATCATGTTATTTTAGTTCACACTTACTCAAGGTCTCATTACTTCGATGTGGCATGTGGTCTGTTTCCCAGTATATCACATGATGTTCACATTTTTCAAATTTCGAACCATCCGGGGATCTGAAATAGAAGATCGATTATAATCGATAACATAAGTTAAGCTTAACACATATAAGTTAACCTCAGTAACGAGTGGCATTCATGTTTTGGAACGGTTGCCACGATATATGGCACTGTTTTGTCTAATCTTCAAAAATTATATTTTCACATTATGGGATGCACTTTTTATTTGATATGCAATGAATCAATCGTTTCCTCTCCAGACAATTTAACAATGTTTATGTCCTTAAAAATTTTTTTTAGTAATGAATGACGTACAGCGATGTAGTCACTTTGCATCCGGTCATTGGACCTGGTAATATACATACAGTTAGCGAAGAAATTATTCGTACACCCCTTTCTTTTAAATGTTTTATTGGATAACTCGAAATTCAATGAATGTATAAGCCTAAGATTTGCTTAAACTAAGCAGTATGTAATGGGAAAAATAACACAACATTTCAGAATAAAATAAAATTTCAAAACGGTTTAACATTCAAAAATTACCCAAAACCTTCAGACACAATTATTCGTACTGTTGGAAAATACTAACATAGTTGCAATATCAATGATCGATGGCATCTCCTTTCATCTTTATAACATCCAGCAGTCTTTTTCTATAGTTTTTGATGAGATTTACAGTGGCGTACGGTTTAATATATTATTCCTGTGGGCATTATTATCAGTGACGTCATTCCAGAAGTGTCTGTTCCTGCCATTCGACTGCAAACTTCAAGATGGGCAAGACGAACGAGCTCAGTGTGGATTTGAGAAGCATAATTATTGACCTGCACAAATCTGGCAATAGTTTTGTGAGAATATCCATACACTTAAATATTATAAGATTCACAATTCAGTCGGCGATTAAGTTTGCAGAGTTTGGCCCTGCAAAAACATTGCCTGTAAGAGGACGGAAGCCTAAACTATCGGGATGATCAGTTCGAAAATTGTCGTGAGATAAATATGAGTCCAATTAGAGTGGTCTTCAAGGACAAATTGCCAATAGAGTAGCCAGTGAGAGAACAAGCGTGAGTCAGCGTATCATACAGCGTACCATACAGCGTACCATACAGCGTACTATACAGCGTACCATACAGCGTACCATACAGCGTACCATACAGCGTACCATATACAGCGAACCATATACAGCGTTGTCTCAACAAGAATGGCCTGCATGGCCGGACGCAGACCTCAACGAGTCCCTCATCACCCAAGACGTCATGTTGCTGCTCGTTTTGCATTCGCAAGATCTTGCGTAACAATGAGAAATCTTTTGGAACCAAGTATTATGAAGTAACGAAACACAAATTGAGCAATATGGATATAATAATACGAAAAAGATTTGTGTCAAGAAAAGGGAGGCTTTGATTCCTTCCGAAAAACACAATCCCAACAGTCAAGCATAGGGGTGGGTCAATGATGTATTAGGTTCTTAATTGTCAAGTGTGGCATCGGGAAGTTAGTTCCAATTGATGGAATAATGAACTCAGATGTTTATGTAACGATTTTGATGGAAAACCTGCAAACAGCCGTTCTGAATTTGGGTCTTCGACGACGATGGACCTTTCAGTAAGAATGATTCGAAAGCCAATTATAATTTATGGTAAGGCTTGAAAGTTGATATCAATTAATCGGCCACCTAAGAATCGCCATGAACTGAAACATGTAGCAATTGAATATGGGGTAATATCGAATCAAATACCACTGCGAATCTCATCAAGAACTATAGAAAGAGACTGCTGGAGATTCCCAAAATGAAAAGACATGCTACTGAATTTTAGTATTGAAACTACAGGGGTTGGACAAAATAATTGGAACACCTGATAAATTTAGAGAAACTTTATTTAATACGGAGTAGGACCCCCTTTAGCCTACAATACAGCTTCAATACGTCTGAGAATTGAATCGTACAGCTTCTTGACTTGTTCTATTGAGCCACTCTTTCATCAAAACTTTCTCCAGTTCATCCAAATAGAAGGAGGACTCGTCTGACTCGTCTGAGAATATTGAGGGACTCGTCTGACTCGTCTGAAGACTGAGAACTCGTCTGACTCGTAGGAGGAGGACTCGTCTGAGAATAACTCGCCTCCACTGGTCTGGAGACCAGGTTTTGTGGTCCTTGCACCACAGCATCCGCTTCTGAATGTTTCCAGAAGAAAGTGGAGGTTTCCTGATAGCAGCTCTTCCACGGTATCTACCCTTATGAAGCTCACTCACAACGAACGGTTTTGGTAGAAACTTCATTGCTGAGATGCTGATTTAACTCTGCACGCACCTTTGTAGCCGTAGATCGCAAATTTTTTCATAATGCGGTTTAATGTTCTTCGATCTCTATCAGATAGCTTCTTAGGGTCGACCACATTTAGAGCAATTATTAGATGTTTTCCCCTGTTTTTCGAATTGCGTCATCGTCCTTGATATAGTAGCTCTCGAAAAACCGAAAACCTCAGCGACTTTGGTGATCGAAGCTCCTGTCATGCGAGCACCAACAATTTGCCTTTCTTCGAAATCAGTTATGTCACGCATCTTACCTAATTTTTAAATAAATCTAGAAAAAAATGTGAAAAAAACAACATGTACTAATTATGTATGTATACCAATAAATGAAACTCTGATGAATATTTTGGACAGAGGAGGATTTTAAAGAAAAGGTACTAATAAGTGTAGTGTTCCAATTATTTTGTCCAACCCCTGTATGTTACCCAGTCAAATATCCAGGACTTGGCGCGCGAGTTTTAGTCCGTGGCGGGCGACAATAGGCGTCGAACGTTGAATTGGATCTTCTTTCCCAAATCTCGTCCAGCTCGCGCCCGTCCGTCGTGAGGCGATGGACGGGCCACACCGCTGCCATTGGCGATAATTCGAATGGTACTTAAAGGCCGTATACGAGCGATAGGCCGCTTGTCACTCACGACCATATTACGCTTGCTATTTAAGCGATGATGCTCGTGTAAGTACGTATGTAAGTACATAATTGCTTACATGCAGGCGCTAACATTCAAACAGTTTGAAGAAAAGGTAGTTACACATAGCATCTTTGCTCTAATGTAGCTTGCTAAAACCATCCTAATTTCTTTTAGGCCGACGACTCTAGAATGAAAGCTTTCTTGTATCCGCCAGCTCATTTACGAGTTGTCAGTAAGCTGAGATTTATTCATGTCATATAGCTCCAGTAATTTGGTGAGAACTCGTTAGTAATTGTTTCTATATGACTGAAGATATTCATATATTTGGAATAAGAATTAAGTCATTATTTGATTTGTTCCTTTTATGATTTTTTGCATTGTTTCAGAAACCGGTAAAGTACAAAACCATTAACTCGTGTTTTGTATACCATACTTTTCTATATACCCTACGGACCTCGAACCTAAGCAATCAACCCAGGATTCGTTACACAGCTTATGTATCTATTCAAAAGGAACCTGCCGTACAAAAATATCATCATGACCATAAGTTTAGTAATTTCTAACAAAGGAGGCTCGGTGATGAATTGTTACGGCTTTTATCGCTTAAAAAAGTAGTAATTCATTGATTGGAGATAGGTAGGAACATAGAACGATCAATGGATGCTTCGTGTTTTCGAGGACAGAAAAAAACTCGCACTACTATTGCTGCCGACATGCAATGCAACACCAATGGAGAAAAATTTTACTATGGATAACTACAGAAAACTTTCACGCCAGCGGAAACTTTAATTTATACAACTTATTTCGCAATTCTCACTTAAGGTAGTAAATTTTCGAAGCAGTTCCGAGTACCTACCACAAGATATAATAACTTTCTGTTTAACTACAGATGAAGATGAATAATGCGACACGACATAAATATGTATTTTCGAATAACTACATCATGATATATCATCAATAAAATATAAATAAAATAGCCTACATCATTATGATATATAAATGAATAACATTATCGGTTACGGAAAGATTTTATTGCTGCTCGATTTGTAACGCGTTAACAGACAATGAGACAATCTACTATATACGTGATAAAATACTAGTGGTTTTTTGCTTCATTACACACGTGTTCCTTGGAAGATAGTAATGAATATGGGCGACGCATACGCAATTTAATCACCCAATTCGGTATAACCAAGATTAGTAGTCCAATTTATTGAGGTCGTCGTACACTTCATAAAAACTTCGCCGCGTGTTGAAGTGGTCTGGGGCTCTGGACAGTGACTCTCGTGTAACCAATTCGTGGGCACGGGTTCGATCCTCGGCGGTGACTTTATAGTTTATTCGAACGCAAGTACTCGAGGTATGAGTATCTAATGTATATTCAGCTAAAAAGATATGTTGGCATGTACTGAAAAGTGGCTAATAGTACGTTAGAAGTTCAGCGGAGAAGGAGAATCGATGAAAGCGTAAAACATGATAATTATTATTATTTTTATTTTGCTTGGAAGGCGGCCATGGATGTTACGCCGGCGTGTCATGCCCGCGGCGCACATGTTACAGGCACATGTTACGATGCGCACATGTTACGCGGCGCACATGTTACGATGCACCTATATAAGACACATCCCGAGGCCGCGTACAGCTCAAGAGCGATACTTCGTCGATGTTACGGAGCTGTTACGCTGGCGCCCCGTCCGATCGTCTCGACCTAAATCTACTACAATGCGCCGGCGATGCACCTATCGTTTTTTAGAGAGAAGTATGTGACAGAAGGCGCAGCAAGCATTAGAATTATTGTCATAAGGTTTTCAAGGTTAAATATATGTTAGTAGAGTAATCCAAAAAATAAGATGTTTCTTAGACGGACAGGCAACTTTAAACGTCGAAGATTTCCTACTTCTTATAGGGTTATCAGAACTGAGTTATATTCTATCGTGGCACCCACTTTTCAAATGTTTACTATACATTTCAGATTCATCTTGCAGCGAGGTATGAAGCAAATTTCTCACTTTGGAATGGTGAAGTTTTTCCACTCGTCGACAGACATGGAGCTGGACTCCCGTCCCTCTACGTGACACCAGTGATCTGGCACAATCGTTACGAATATCCTGGTGCTGACCTGTGAGGGGGAAAATTTTAGGTTTCGAGTCACAACGGAAAAATTGCTTGTATGATTGCTCAGAATAACTTGGATTGGATCTTGACATACGATAACTGAAATCAGGGTACTTTCCTTAAAACAAGTAAAGAGTGAAATCGTTTTTTGATCTCTACAAATCTACGTGATTTTTTTCATTTCTCCGGCGAATATTCTACATTTAGCGACGAAATTATTCGAACACCCCTTTCTTTTCCAAGTTTTTTTTAATAACTCGGAAATTAATGAATGCATGAGCCTAAGATTTGATCGCACCAATACAACTATAAATTTTTATTATAATGTAATTTCATAATGTATTAAACGTGCGAAAATTCCCCAACACCTTCAGACATAATTATTCGTACAGTCGGAAAGAACTAATATAGTTGCAAATTTAATAATAAATGGCATGTCCTTTCATGATAGCGGATTTCCATCAGAAATGGCAGGAAAGACACAGGCGAAGAAAGGAAGAAAATCAAACGGTCGTCCAGTCTCAAGATGCCTATGATGAAACCGATCGCAGATGCTCAGTCGCAGCAGTCGAAAAATATGTGAACGAGATAAGTTAAGTACGTTTAAATAGGGTTTATGTAGATATAAAGGAATATTTAAAAATTCCAGCTCACGAACAAAAACTGTTAAATTTTTTTACACGAACTCTCACTCTGTATATAACAAAAGAAGCGAACTTCTATCGGTGATGGAGAACGAGTGTCCAGATATTATTTGTATTGCAGAAGTACTGCCAAAAAATCATGGAGGGAATATTGTACCAGTTGAGTTTAAGTTGCCAGGTTATTTTTATTTTCACAGCCTTAAGCGAAGAACAGTGCAACAAAGGTGCAGGGTTGTGGGTCAAAACCCTTTATAGGGTAAGTGAAGATGCCGTAAGAGCACCAATCAGTGTGATGCGAACTTTCCCTAAAAGGCAAGAATAGCCTCCTCATAGGGGTTGTGCATAGATCACCAAACAGTTCCTCTGATAACGACAAAGAACTTAACAGCCTTTTACCGCCCATGACTTTCCGTAGGTCATAAGTACTTCGATTGTTGGTGACTCAACCATCCAGAAATAGACTGGGTAGATGAATCACATTCGTTCCGTATAGCTGGCTTTTGTCCAACGGAGCCTCTTGGCGAAGCTCAGCTAACATATATCGCTAGTAAACATATGATCTAAAATTTCAGGAGTTTGTTTACCCCAATAATGAGTTGGCTTAGTAACGTGCTGGACTGGAAAGGAGTCTCTGACAGACTGCATGAACAAGGATGCTGGGTGATTCCCATCCCTTGGAGAGGATTCATCTGCCCAGTCTATTTCTAGATGGTTAAAGTCACCAACAATCGACGCATGTGACCTACGGAAAGTCATAGGCGGAAAAGGCTGTTAAGTACTTATCGTTATCAGACGAACTGTTTGGTGATCTATCTATCAAACGCGTACAACATGACGTCGTGTGCGAAATAAGTTTCGTTGAGGTGTGCGTCTATATTGCCTTCTTGTTGAGACAACGCTGTTTGGTACGCTGACTCACGCTTGTTCCCTCAGTGGCTAATCTATTAGCAATGTTCTTTAAGACCACTCTAGGATTCATGTTTACCACACGACACAGTTTTCGAACTGATAGTTCCGATAGTTTAGGCTTCCGTTCTCTTACAAGCAACGTGTTTGCCGGGCCAAACTCTTCAAACTTCTCCATTGTCACAGGTTGTAAATTAACTACAAACTATGATATTGAGCTCTTGTTATATTAAGCTCTACCTGAGGATCGGGTTTCGTTGACTAAGGTAGTGAGGGATAAGTAAGACACATAAGTCCCTGTCTCTTATACACATCTAGATGTGTATAAGAGACAGAATGATGTTTGTTCGTATGACATTTGTTTACACATGAATGATGTTTGTCCGTATGACGTCTGTTTACACATGAATGATGTTTGTTCGTATGACGTCTGTTTACACATGAATGATGTTTGTTTGTATGACGTCTGTTTACACATGAATGATGTTTGTTTGTATGACGTCTGTTTACACATGAATGATGTTTGTTTGTATGACGTCTGTTTACACATGAATGATGTTTGTTTGTATGACGTCTGTTTACACATGAATGATGTTTGTTTGTATGACGTCTGTTTACACATGAATGATGTTTGTTTGTATGACGTCTGTTTACACATGAATGATGTTTGTTTGTATGACGTCTGTTTACACATGAATGATGTTTGTTTGTATGACGTCTGTTTACACATGAATGATGTTTGTTTGTATGACGTCTGTTTACACATGAATGATGTTTGTTTGTATGACGTCTGTTTACACATGAATGATGTTTGTTTGTATGACGTCTGTTTACACATGAATGATGTTTGTTTGTATGACGTCTGTTTACACATGAATGATGTTTGTTTGTATGACGTCTGTTTACACATGAATGATGTTTGTTTGTATGACGTCTGTTTACACATGAATGATGTTTGTTTGTATGACGTCTGTTTACACATGAATGATGTTTGTTTGTATGACGTCTGTTTACACATGAATGATGTTTGTTTGTATGACGTCTGTTTACACATGAATGATGTTTGTTTGTATGACGTCTGTTTACACATGAATGATGTTTGTTTGTATGACGTCTGTTTACACATGAATGATGTTTGTTTGTATGACGTCTGTTTACACATGAATGATGTTTGTTTGTATGACGTCTGTTTACACATGAATGATGTTTGTTTGTATGACGTCTGTTTACACATGAATGATGTTTGTTTGTATGACGTCTGTTTACACATGAATGATGTTTGTTTGTATGACGTCTGTTTACACATGAATGATGTTTGTTTGTATGACGTCTGTTTACACATGAATGATGTTTGTTTGTATGACGTCTGTTTACACATGAATGATGTTTGTTTGTATGACGTCTGTTTACACATGAATGATGTTTGTCCATATTATTTTCATTTATGCAAAAAATTAATTCTGTTAAAATATATCTGTACATATTAACACGCATGAGGTGCGTCGTATGAATTAAATTAAAGGACCCGCCGTGTTTATTTAATAAATACACAGTAATAAAGAACGTGTGGGCATTTTTATCCCTCCTAAGAGCAACGGAAAGATTGCACGTCATTAAGAAAATACGGGTATTTTGAGTTGACAAGACTCGTAAATTTGAAACTCTTGATTTGTCTGCATAACTTCTGCATCGTCTGCATAACTTCTGCAGCTGTCTCTTATACACATCTAGATGTGTATAAGAGACAGGTATAGGCTGGCAGAATTTCTTCTCTTAAGCAAGTTTTGTTAAAGACCAGAGAATTAGTTTTATTTATTAGCTTCTTGTTGGTTCCAACAACAATCTTCCAACACCTACGAAAAATTTAGTACGACTTATTGAAAAAAACAACAAGAAGCTAATATATATATTAATATATATATATATATTTATTTTTATATATATAAATAAATTAATAATAATCATCCATCATTGAATCTCCAATAATGCTGAATAAGTATCATGTATTCGATACTCAGAACTATTGTATTCTGAGTATCGAAGTTAATAGTACTTTGCAGCAACAACTATGAATAAATTTATGGTAATTATATATAGCGTTACCTCGATGTACAAACTAATCTCGATCAATCGTATACGACGTTCCCACAAAACGCTCATAAAACGTCATGTAAAAATAGAAGGTGAACAAACAATCTGATCCGGGCTTTGCCTACTTAACTGCTCGTAAAGAGCAGTTATGAAATGGAAAAGTTATGTAATGGAAGAGGAATTGAGACAAGCTCGTTTCAACAAAATTTGTGGTTGTGCAGAATCTAAATAAGAAATCTGCTTGCACTCATCTCTGTTTGGGTAAGCGAACAGTAAGCAAAAATGGAACGAACGGTGACCAGGATACCGGTACGCGAACGGTAAACCTGAATTTGAATTGAGGGTTAATTAACATATTGTGTAATTTTTGGCCTAATTTCATAATATAAACTAAATGTAAGTGACAGCATCACATAAGGCATATGTGCACTCAATCTGAGTCATAGTACAGACAAGGAGAGTAGTTTTCAGTCATTGGAAGATGTCTCGCATGAGAAGGCGGTTGGTCCAATATCAATATCGTTTTGCACACCTTTTTACACGTTTAAATATAAGTATTGTATTTTTTAATTTCCATTATTTTATTGTCTTGTGAATGATTTATTGCCTAACTAGTTTAGATTAGAGAATATATAATGTTGTCAAGTATCAGGAATCGTAACGAAGTCATGTAAATTAAGATTGGTTCTATTGTATTTGATTTTAGAACTATTGGATTTGAATCGATTATTGTTTCCTAATAAAAATCGCTCGAAATATAAGCTAATTTTGACATTTTATTTTTTGAGATTGCAGTACCTGTTCTCAATTAAGTTGAAGACATCAGCACCATGGTAAACTCTGTGCATTCAATGACTTTTAAGCGTTTAATTTGGACCATCATACTGCTTTTCAGTTCATATGGACACGAAAAAATTATGTAAATATCTCACATCATGTTATTTTAGTTCACACTTACTCAAGGTCTCATTACTTCGATGTGGCATGTGGTCTGTTTCCCAGTATATCACATAATGTTCACATTTTTCGAATTTCGAACCATCCGGGGATCTGAAATAGAAAATCGATTACATAAGTTAAGCATAACACATAAGTTAAGCTCAATAACGAGTGACATTTAAGTTTAGGAACGATTGCCACGATAGTGGCACTGTTTTGTTGAATCATCAAAAATTAAATTTTCACATTATGGGATGCACTTTTTATTGATATGCAATGAATCAATCGTTTCCTCTCCAGACAATTTAACAATGTTTATGTCCTTAAAAATTTTTTTTAGTAATGAATGACGTACAGCGATGTAGTCACTTTGCATCCGGTCATTGGACCTGGTAATATACATACAGTTAGCGAAGAAATTATTCGTACACCCCTTTCTTTTAAATGTTTTATTGGATAACTCGAAATTCAATGAATGTATAAGCCTAAGATTTGCTTAAACTAAGCAGTATGTAATGGGAAAAATAACACAACATTTCAGAATAAAATAAAATTTCAAAACGGTTTAACATTCAAAAATTACCCAAAACCTTCAGACACAATTATTCGTACTGTTGGAAAATACTAACATAGTTGCAATATCAATGATCGATGGCATCTCCTTTCATCTTTATAACATCCAGCAGTCTTTTTCTATAGTTTTTGATGAGATTTACAGTGGCGTACGGTTTAATATATTATTCCTGTGGGCATTATTATCAGTGACGTCATTCCAGAAGTGTCTGTTCCTGCCATTCGACTGCAAACTTCAAGATGGGCAAGACGAACGAGCTCAGTGTGGATTTGAGAAGCATAATTATTGACCTGCACAAATCTGGCAATAGTTTTGTGAGAATATCCATACACTTAAATATTATAAGATTCACAATTCAGTCGGCGATTAAGTTTGCAGAGTTTGGCCCTGCAAAAACATTGCCTGTAAGAGGACGGAAGCCTAAACTATCGGGATGATCAGTTCGAAAATTGTCGTGAGATAAATATGAGTCCAATTAGAGTGGTCTTCAAGGACATTGGCAATAGAGTAGCCAGTGAGAGAACAAGCGCGATTCAGCGGACCATACAGCGTTGTCTCAACAAGAATGGCCTGCATGGACGCAGTCCCACATCACACAAGACGAGTCCTTCATCACACAAGACGTCATGTTGCTGCTCGTTTTGCATTCGCAAGATCTGGCGTAACAATGAGAAGTCTTTTGGAACCAAGTATTATGCACTGACGAAACACAAAGTGAGCAATATGGATATAATGGAATGAAGATTTGTCGCAAGAAAGGGAGGCTTTGATTCCTTCCGAAGAACAAAATCCCAACAGTCAAGCATAGGGGTGGGTCAGTGATGTATTGGGGTTGTTTCTCAAGTGGCATCGGGAAGTTAGTTCCAATTGATGGAATAATGAACTCAGATGTTTATGTAACGATTTTAATGGAAAACCTGCAAACAGACGTTCTGAATTTGGGTCTTCGACGACGATGGACCTTTCAGTAAGATTGATTCGAAAGCTTCAAACATTTGGCTCAATAAAACAAAAGTGACTGTTCTTCCATGACCAGCTAATAACCGCGAATTGAACCCCAATTAGAATTTATGGTAGGGCTTGGAAGTTTAAATCAATTAATCGGCCACCTAATAATCGCCATGAGCTGAAACAAGTAGCAATTGAATAATGGGGTAATATCAAATCAAATACCACTGCAAATCTCATCAAGAACTATAAAAAGGGAGTTCTGGAGATTACTAAGATGAAAGGACATGCTACTGATTTTTAGTATTGAAACTATGTTACCCAGTCAAAAATCCAGGCCTTGGCGCGCGCGTTTTAGTCCGTAGCGGGCGACAATAGGCGCCGAACTGTAACAATACAATAAATAAATAAATTTACAATAGGCGCCGAACGGTAAATTGGACGTTTCTCCCAAAACTCGTCCTGCTCACGCCCGTCCGTCGTGATGAGATGGGCGGGCCACACTGCTGCCAGCGGCGACGAATTAGTACGGCTTTTATCGCTTAAAAAAAGTAGTAACTCATTGATTGAAGATAGATAGGAACATAGAACGATCAATGGAGGCTTCGTGTTTTCGAGGACAGAAAAAAAACTCGTACAACTAAATATCGCTGCCAACATGCAATGCAACACCAATGGAGAAAAATTTTACTGTGGATAACTACAGAAAACTTTCACGCCAGCGGAAACTTTTTTTCATACAACTTCTTTCGCAATTCTCACTTAAGGTAGTAAATTTTCGAAGCAGTTCCGAGGTAGGGCATGATGCACCACACTTAAGCTATAATAACTTTCTGTAACTACAGATGAAGATGAATAATGTGACACGACGTAAATATGTATTTTCGAATAACCGTCAAAATAGCCTTCGTCATTAAGATATAGAAATAAATAATATTTTAGGTTATGGAAAGTTCTTATTGCTACTCAATTTGTAACGCGTTTACAGACAATGAAACAATCTACGTGATAAAATATGTACTAGTGGTTTTTTGCTTCATTAATTAGACGTGTAACGCAGAAGATAATGAAGATAGTAATGAATATGGGCAACGCATACGCAATTTAATCACCCATTTCGGTATTAATGAGATTAGTAGTCCAATTTATTGAGGTAGAAGTACGTATAACACTTCATAAAAACTACGAATGACGATAACGTACGCCGCGTGTTGTAGTGGTCTGGGGCTCTGCACAGCGGCACTCATGCAACCAACCTCGTGGGCACGGATTCGATCCTCGGCGGTAACTTCACAGTCTCTTCGAACGCAAGCACTTGAGGTATGAGTATCCCATGTATGTATATTCACCTAAAACGGATAGTATATGAATGAGTTAAAAAATCGGCGGAGTAAGAGAATTAATAAAAGCGCAAGAGATGATAACTATTTTTTTTTAATTATGCATGGGAGGCGGGCATGGATGTCACGCCGGCGTTTCATGCCCGTAGCGCGCATGTTACAGGCGTTGCCGCGTGCGATGCACCTATAAGACACATCCCGAGGCCGCGTGCAGCTCAAGAGCGATTCCTCGTCGATGTTACAGAGCTGTTACGCGGGTGCCCCATCCGATCGTCTCGACCTAAATCTACTACAATGCGCCGGCGATACACCTTTAATTTTTTAGAGAAAAGTATGTGACAGAAAGCGCAGCAAGCATTAGTATTATTGTTTCTTAGACGGACAGGCAACTTTAAAAGGGGAGCGTCTAGGGTAAAATTTTGGATTTCGGCTTTTCCGGTTTTTAGTCTCATCTTAAAACTGACATTCTGATCTATCCAACGGTACCAAAACCATCTCTGTACGTTGATTTATGCGTTCACGACAGATCATGAAAGGGAGGGGGGGTGGAATAGTTCTTCAACAAATAGAATGGGAGGAAATTCGCTGCGAGCACTTTAAATAGAGTGTCTGCTTGAAGTGCACCTTAGTTACCCGCCTGGCGTCGTATGAGGAGGTGTGCATGCAGTCGCTCCCACCATCCTTGACTGGAATCAAGCTCCAGTAACGTTTAGTTTTGTATCCTTGCTACATTGAGTTGATAGATTTCTACGGTACCCCCTTTTTTGGCCGTTTTCTAAGAATTTCACGTTTTCTTTCATTGTTTTTTTCGAAAAATTCACACGAACAAAAATGTCTTAGAATTCTATTTTACATATGTGTACCAAGTTTCAGAGTGATCCGTTAGTAAATAGCCGAGATAAATTTTACCCTAGACGCTCCCCTTAAACATCTAGGATTTCCTACTTTTCATAGGGTTAACAGAACAGGGTTATGCTCTATCGTGGCACCCACTTTTCAAATGTTTGCTACACATTAGATTCATCATGCAACGAGGTGTGAAGCGAATTTCTCACTTTGGAATAGTGAAGTTTTTCCACTCGTCGACCGACATGGAGCTGGACTCCCATCCCTCTACGTGACACCAGTGATCAGGCACAACCGTTACGAATATCCTGGTGCTGACCTGCGAGTAAGAAAATTTTAGGTTTCGAGTCACAATGGAAAAATGATTGATCGCATGATCGCTCAGAATAACTTGGATTGGATCTTGAAAAACGCTAACTAAAACCAGGGTACTTTCCTTAAAACAAGAAAAGAGTGAAATCGTTTATTGATCCTTATAAATCTACGTTATTTTTTTCATTGCTACGACGAATATTCTACAATTAGCGACGAAATTATTCGTATACCCATTTTTTTCCCAAATTATTTTGAATAATTCTAAAATTAATAAATGCTTTCTTCAAGGATTTGATTGCACCAAGCAGGATGTAGTACGGAAAATGCAACAATAAATTTTCAGAATAAAATGTAATTTCATAACGTTTTAAACGTGTAAAAATTCCCCAGCACCTTCAGACAAAATTATTCGTACAGTTGGAAAAAACTAACATAGTTAAAATTTTAATAATAAATAGAATGTCCTTTCATGATAACGGATTTCCGCCATAAATGGCAGGAAAGAAATAGGCGAGGAAAGGAAGAAAATCAAACGGTCGTCTAGTCTCAAGAAGCCTATGATGAAATCGATCGCAGATGCTCCGTCGCCGCAGTCGAAAAATATGTGAACGAGAAAAGTTACGTACATAGAAATAGGATGTATGGAGATATTATTTAGTTTTTAGAAATCCCAGCTAACGAACAAATGCTTTGAAACATTCATATACGAACTCTCGCTCTGTATTAAACAAAAGAAACGAACTTAATTCTACCGGTGATGGAGAGCGAGTGTACAGAAATTATTTGCATAACAGAAGTAATGCCAAAAAATAATGGTGGCAATATTGTACCAGTTGAGTTTAGGTTGCCAGGTTATGATTATTTTCACAGCATACTCGAAGAACAGTGGAACAATGGTGCAGGGTTGTTGGTAAAAACCCTTTATAGGGCTCAGCAAGTGAAGTTGCCCAATCAGCTAGAGAATCAGCGATGATCAGTGATGGACCTCCAACTGAATCTTTAGCTGATTTGTGCTGGAGCACCAATCAGCTATAGAGAATCAGCGTGGTGCGAACTTTCTGTAAAAGGCAGGTATAGCCTTCTCAAAGGAGTCGTGCATAGATCACCAAACAGGCTCTCTGATAACGAAAAAGTACTTTTCGTTATCAGATGAAGAGGTCTCTTCCGCCCATGACTTTCAGTAGGTCACATACGTTGATCGCTGGTGACTTTAACCATCCAGAAATAGACTGGGTAGATGAATCCTCCCCAAGGGATGGGAATCACCCAGCATCCATGTTCATGCAGTCTGTCAGAGACACCTTTCTAGTCCAGCACGTTATTAAGCCAATTCATTATAGCCGTAAACAAAAAATTTTAGATAATGTTCTTACTATGGATCAATGTTAGATGAGCTCCGTCATCTAACATTGTATCTGCATGGACTCCGCCATCTAACGCAGTGGTATCTGCATGGACAGATACCACTGCGACGGAAGTCTAAACCTAGATGGAGCGAATGTCAAAAGCGCACAACATGATGTCGTGTGCGAAATGGGTCTCATTGAGGTGTGCGCCAATACAGGCCATTCTTGTTGAGACAACGCTGTTTGGTACGCTGACTCACGCTTGTTCCCTCAGTGGCTAATCTATTAGCAATGTTCTTCAAGACCACTCTAGGATTCGTATTTACCTCACGACAGTTTTCGAATTGATAGTTTCGATAGTTTTGGCTTCCGTCCTTGTCCAGGGACGGAAGTGTGTTCCGTCCTTGTTTGCAGGGCCAAACTCTTCAAACTTCTTCATCACCGACTGAATTGTGGATATTATAATATTCAGGCGTTTTGAGATGTGCACATAGCCATTGCCAGATTTATTTAGGACTGTAGGTCCTACACAAATGCATCTCAAATACACACCAAGCTCCTTCGTCTTGCCCATCGTGAAGTTTGCAGTCGAATGGCAAAAACCGATACCTCCTAAGTGACTCCACCGATATATGTATATAGTAATGCCCACTGGGATGATATCAAACCGTATGCCACTGTAAATCTCATCAAAAACTATAGAAAAGAGACTACTGGAGGTAATTAAGATAAAAGGAGATGCCATTGATCATTATTATTGCAACTATGTTAGTACTTTCCAAAAGTACGAATTATTGTGTCTGAAGGTTTTGGGGAATTTTTGCATGTTAAACCGTTTTGAAATTATAATTTGTTTTGAAGGTATTGTTGTTTTCCTTATTAACAGACTGGTTAAATAAATTAAATCTTAGTCTTATACATTCATTACTTTCGAGTTATTCAAGAAAACATTGAAAGGAAAGTGTGTATGAATAGTTTCGTCGCTACTCGCTAGCTGTGCGCGATCTTTTTTGCGCATTTTCACTTTCATTTATCACTTTTCACTTTTCTCATTTATGGAAAAAATGCACTATTGTTCTCGCCATGTCCGTCCATACGTCTGTCTGTCTGTCTGTCCGTCTGCCCGTCCGTCTGTCCGTGACCTCAAGTTTTCGTCGACGAGAAAATGCGCTTTCTGTCACTCACTGCAGTGAGTACTGAGTTACATTTTTTTATTTTCTGGAACGGCTCATTAAATCGGTGAGGGAAGCGCAAAGACGCTTCTAGAATTGAAGCATCTAAAATTTAATGTGAATTTACATCAGTTAATGTCCAGGCCTACTGTTACTCGCGATTGTTGGAAGTATTTCACGAACTTTTCAAGTCTGAATGTAATCTCAAATGAGAAAAGCTTGCAATATTTTGGTTAACTCCTTATTGATAAAATGCCACAAGCAAATAATCACCATAATATCAACTAAATATAAATCGTTGGTTGCTCTATATTCTTCATTGAATTTAGAGTTCAAAAAATAAAAACCGAACTGAATCTTAAAGTTACACGTCGTGGCTTTCGTAATATTAAGGTTTTTCCCTACGTAGAAGCTCTGAACATATAACATAGATAACTTCACTTAGAAATAATTCGTTCTCAATCAGAAAGCGCATGGGACTTTACCTCAGATCACGTCATATAAAGAAGCAAGTCGGTAAGATTGCATGAACCTCAGGGTTGTACGTTACAATTTTTTGTTCTTCTTCATTTTCATTCGCAGTTTTTCAGAAATCACAATATCCGAGACGTACATGGCGAATTAATTTTTTCGAAATTCTATAAGAATGTTTTTAACAAATAAAGTTTTCCATGCTTAATTATTTAGACTCTCAATTAATTCAATTTGAAGTCTTTCCCGTAGATTTAAAGTAAAATGACGGAATTTACTTGTTTTTGAGTACAGTTTTTCAAACACAACGTGCTTCCAATTAAACAAGTGAATTTTTTTACACAAAAAATCATTGGGTTGAACAAGTGCGCTCAATTTCCGTGAAAAACTGAATGAGATGTATGGAAATTTGTTCAAAAGAATTCAGATACACATTTAAATATATAAATATTCATATGTCTTTGTGTGAGCCATGTGAAAATAAATTTTGGAAGCGACCGAGAAAGGGAATAAAAGTATCATTTGCCTAACTAAAATCGTAGAAATTTTTCATCCATAAGCCGGTAATAAAAAAATAGCTATTTCAATAATTAATAACATATTATGTTGAGAGCCACAACACATTGTTCACCTGTAAGCCAATGATCAACGATGTCATGGAGACCACAAAGAACATCATCCTGTGTTGGTAAGTGCCGTAGCTCCCGACAGACTCCAGGATCGTGTCGAAATCTTTCAATTCCATTTTAGACACCATTTCTAGCTTATATTTTCGAGAATATTGTTACTTGGAGTAATACTAATTTCTAACTTGAATGTTTCTTGAATTTCTTGAAAGGATTTGAATGTTTCAAGTGATCAAGAGTTCCAATATCACTTCAACTGAGCACGCTTCATCGTCGTTCTCATCTACATCGGCCTCTTCGTGGCAACGTGGTTCGCATTTTTTCAGTGCTTTAGTGCTCCCTTCTGATTTCAGGACTAGCAGTACCAAACCGTAAGTGCGTGTCACAAGGAATTAGTGACCCGATTCTTTTTGTGTTCCTATTTATTCTATTCTATTATATATTTGACCGCCTTCTTGGCAAATACTTTTGCCTTTGCTCTTTCCCCTCCCTCCATTCATATCCCTCTTCCTGAAGGGGGCATAGAAAGTAAGACAAATTATTATAATAAGACAACTGGCCAAGGACGTTGGTGACCACAATGTCGACGAACTGAAACAAGAAATCACATCACAGCAATCACGGCTTCAGATCCAAGAAATTGTTGGAATAAAACACTACACCCACGTAATGAAAATCATCGCTACTGATACAACAATAGCACAATGAGTATTCATAGACGGTTTCTATCTGTATACAATAGGAAATTCACTACAAAACCCTCCACAGTGCGAGTAGGAAAGATATGCCCTCCTCATCTGCTATAAGTGCATAAGTGCTACAAAATAGAAGATGCTCCAAAATCACACCATCTTAATTGTTCCGAATGTGCAGCTGAGGACCATATACTGTATATGTCGTGCCGAAATCACGGAATTGCAGATTCTATGGAATCTGCAGCCAGTTTGCTGATTCTTTAGAATAAGCATTTCCATACTATAGGAATCTGGAGTAATGTCAATCAGCCAAGTTATTTTTTTTAATATTAATGTATAAAAAACTTGACCGAACTTGACCTAACTTTATCTAACACTATCGATTTATGTTCTAACTTCAAGTCTAACGTCCAACTTTCCGAATCAGCAACGAATTGCTAATTCTAAAGAATCGGCAAACAGGCTGCCGATTCCATGTATGGGCAATTCCGTGATATCGGCACGACATAAAAAACTCAATGTAACAACCCATTCATAAATGTTTAAACTGCCAATATGATCACAGTACACTCGCCGTAAATTATAAAACCGTACACTCGCCGTAGAAATTCAGCAAAAAACCAACCTAACATATATACGTGGATATTGCAGAACCGGCTAAACAACAAATACCCCAGAGCACAACTTAACTCTCACAAGTTTGACGTAAATTAAACTTACTGCGTTGATACTGAAGGCACACATTGCCAGCCTCTACCGTCAGCAATGATTCGGTGCAGTATTACCACAATCGCTACAAATATAACTCGGTGCTCACTGCAACGAATGACAGAGAGCGCATTTTATCGTCGACGAAAACTTGAGGTCACGGACAGACGGATGGACAGATGGACAGACAGACAGACAGACGGACATGGTGAGCACAATAGTGCATTTTTTCCATAAATGAGAAAATGCGCTAAAAACAACTTCAACATAGACGCAGTATTTCCAGACGGCGACTCAGCTAAAACGTTCAACTTCTTTTACTCTCCCGGCACCAAGGACACCGACGCTGACTTCGACTTGAGTTAAGGAAAGCATACGAAACAAATTTTTTTATTTACAGACGGATAATTTTGAAACTTGGTTCGCGCATGTAAAACAGAAATCTGAGACTTTATTTTCCGTGTAAAGTAAAAAAAAATGAAAGACAACGTGAAATTCAAAGAAAACTGCAAAAGGAGGGCACTGGAAAAATATATCTCGTCATTCAATTAACGTGTTTCAACATCGCTCTAGAGACATCTCATTTGATTGAGACATCATTTTTTCGAAATTCTTCATTTTTTTGGGGGGGGAGGGGATTTTTGGACTTATTTCCCTTTTCGCCATACCCCCGCTCTTTCAATCTATAACCTAAATTATAAAGAAATAAAAAAATGACCGAATTATCGCCAGATATTTTTTTACCAATCGAATAGTATATCTCACAATGCTGTAGCTTGAAAATCATAGGAAGACCTAGGTCTTGATTCAAACCCCAATTCTGAGGGAATTTCATAATTTTTAAGATGGCGTAATTTAGAAATTTCAATTGTTCAGGAGAGCTAAGTAAGTAAAATTTATCGAAAAAGAAGACATTGCTAAAAAAATTGCTTGATACTGCAGCCCCAGCTTTCTCATTGCCACTTAATCGTACTGAGGACTCGTCTTTAGACTCATTCTTGGCCAGTTTAATGCGAATAATAAGCTATATAATAATATAATAATAAATAATAGCGGTTTCAGCGTTTAGTAGGCCGTAGGCCTGTCGCCGATTCTTAACATCGCAGAACATTCACTGCATTTTGCGGTCTCAACTAGCAACTCACTGCTACAATTCTGCTGTGCTTAACCGCCCGGCCTCCTTGCCGATTCTGACCAGAAACTGGCGCACAGAGCTGGGATCGAACCCGCGCCTCTCTGCGCCAATCCTGGGACTCTGAACTTTAACCACTGGGCCACCCTTAACTGTGATTTTTCTGATATACGTTTATTTATACAAAATAGTCATTTTTAAAAGTTCAAAGCGGCCTAACGCAAAAGGTATTGCATGTACATCCCAGGTATTAGCTTTATTGAACTCGTCTCGTTTGTTGCTTTCAAACGAAATCAAACACTTTGCAATTTAACGTGAATGGTGATCTATAAATACCGCTTTTAAAACCAAAATAATTAAAAATTTTAATAAAATGGTCATTTTATAGAAATCCAAAACAGCCTTACGCAAAAAATATTGCATGTACATCCTTGGTTGTTGCTTCCCCCACCTTCAAACGAAACACTTTGTATTTATGGCGAATAATAATCTATAAATACAGATTCATCTAAAAAATATTTCTAAACAATCGATATCAATATTAATTTTATAAAAGTGAAGCCGCTTTACAAAAAACGGCTTCACGAAAGAACCATGAAAGCTACCTCATTGCGGTTTGTAATAATTTTCCCTACAAATACTGTAAGATGTAAACACAGAAAACGTTATGCCCACGTTTTTTTATCCAGACGCTCCCCTTAAGCACAGAATACATCGATGACGACGACGCACGACAACCTACTCTGCAGGGTGTCCGTAAAGTCTGGACACTTAGCAAAGTATTCATGCAATAGAGTGATTAATCAAGTTCTTGCGAGGAACGCATTGAGATTTGCATTGCAAATGATGGCGCTTATATTGAAGATGTTATTTGAATAAAATAAATAGTGAAAATGAAACATAATTTTAATTATATTTCAAAAAATATTCAACTATCTCAGGTACGTGTTCAGATTTAATCAACACCCTGTAAATCTGACCCGCCCACCAACTGACGACGATAACCGCCGGGACGAGACCCAGTCAACCAAGGCTTCCAGTGACCTCGACCTACGGAAAAGGAAGCTTGGCCACTACCAGGATGGGCAATTACAACAACAACAACCTACGGAAAAGGAAGCTGAGCGATGACCAATTCCGAGACTCATTCATTTCTGCATCGGGACATGATAAACCCACATCTGTAAAGCTCGCCATTAACCTTATTTCAAATGACTTAATTATTCAACAGCATATGGACCGAATCAACACCATTACAACAATCACTTACAGAAATTAAAGGCGTTAACATGTAAACCTCCCCTCCAGACATGACATCACTGCGCACAATAAAAATATTACAACACAGCGTCCAAACCTGGAACAGCAAGAAATTCGCTTTGTCAAACAAATACAATAACTTCGACCCAGACATCATTCTCCTTAACGATCACTCACTCAACAGCCCATTGGAGCTCTATTAATTTCCATACATACACCTGCAACAAAGAAAACGAACTTCATTCCGGTGCCGCAATCGCAATAAAAAAAGTAATAAATTTGTATTCCGTACAAATTACATGACAACGTTTTTTCTGACATGCTCGCCATTACAATAGACACCCAACAGGGCACTATCACAACAGGAACCGTATACATACCCCCACGAATCGCCTACATCAACTACATTGACTTTCATACTCTTCTCAACAGACCTCACCCGGTGTACTTATTTGCAGGCACAAATACCAGTCACCCATCGCTATAGGGAACACAAATGCCAACCACTTAGGAAATCAGCTCCACTCCTTAATAGCACAGGGAAAAATACCCCACATAAGCCACTAATTTCCCACTCTCATCACCCATAGAAGCCCTAAATCACCAGATCGGGTTCTTCGAAAAAAAGAACATTCCACAACATTCACCTACAACCCGAACCAATCACCCCCTCAAGTCACATTCCAATCAAGGGCACCATCTCCGCCAATCCAGATCCCAATTCTACAACGTACATCGTTTTTCAGAGCTGACTGGATACAATACAATGAGCTACTTTCGCAACACACAGTACCCTCAATGCCTGACCCTACACTCCGAGAAATAGACTGCTTTACCTCGATAACTGGATGAAATTAATTTAAGACACCGCAGACAGAGCCGCCCCAGCATCACCCAATACCTTTTATATATATTCAATCAGTTTATCTCTGTCGACTACTATCCTGATTCAATAAAACCCGCAATAATCATATTCATCCCAAAACCAAATACATCACAACACCAAGCCAAGAACCAAAGACCAATCTCCCTCCTAGACATTCACTGCAAGTTACTAGACAAATACTTATTAGCAGACTCTACAGCCACCTCCAGACACACAACATACTAAACCCGAGACAAACCGGATTGAGGAAATAAAGAGGCATACACACTGCATAAGCTACACTACACGAGACCCTAGCTATACATTCAGCACGAAAACACAAAATAGACCTAGTCCTTCGAGACGTTTCTTAAGCTTTCGACCGCGTATGGCACACCGGCCTAGGATACAAAGTCTTCCATCTCAATCAACACCCCACATTCACAAGAACACCGATTGATTTTATCACAGAAAGAACAGCATCTATTAAGATAAGTACATACCTGGGTCCCCCATAGAATTGCAGACTAGGGTTACCCAGGGTACATGCCTCTCACCCACGTTATAAAGCTTTGACAAACACGATATTCCACCACCATACCTAAAACCGACTACATTGCCTTTGCAGATGACAACTCAAATTAAAACGGGGAGATTTACAAACCAATTCGCAGCCCATCAAACAAAACACGCTATACAACAAATCAACGCAGTTGAACAGAAGTGGAAAATAGAGACCAACAGAACCAAATTCAAAATTATCCCTATCAGCGGTGGGAACACATCCGACATCTTCATCGAAGATCAGCATTTCCCTTAGGCAAATAAAGTCACCTTTCTAGGCCTAGAACTCACGGCTGACAACGCGCAAATCAATTCACGCCCAAACATAGCCCAACACAACCTACAAAAACTTCACAGATTCGCAACTTTCCCTCCCGGTTGGCTATATCCAAGCTCCAAACAGTACAAAACCGAGCCTGCACATTCATAACCAACACCCACTGCTTCGACTTCATCACCTCCCAATCTCTCCACGAACGATGCACATGCAATATACCCACGAGCAACTAAGTTCTTCACGAACACGCCCACAACATCTGGCGCAAAATTAAAATATATGAACCCGAACTTTTCAACCAACTCCCCTTTCCGCAGGACATCATTTATGGAGAACATCAACGGTTCATATGTTCCAAGATGCTAGCATTGGGTCCAACACCACTCCTCCATCTACAAATAGGCACACATCCAGTAACCATCGTCACCAACACATGGGCCATCTGCACCTGGGGTGCTATTCCTAGGCGCCTGGATGTCGAGGTCCGAACAAATATACGCATACTCAAACCACCTTCACGAAGAGACATGCCGCGCTCGGACGGCAGTTGCAACGATCGCGTCTGGGTGCGGCTGTACCGACTAACGAAACGACTTCTGACTGACGTAACTTAACCGAGAGTGACGCACTACACAAGACACTTGACTAACTCCAGCCACCCACAAACACCCACTGTATCCCGAGTGCTCCACCACCCATCATATCCATCTAAATCATTATCATCAACGAAGCAAGTGAAAAACCAATGAAGCATAAGAAATGACAAAACTCTAGAGCGAAACTTACAACTTATAGCGAGCTCCTATTACTTCACTCTTTATCGTGAAAAGATCTCGAATGCATCGAATTAGAATCCTCCCCACAATACTCCGCGCGACTAACCAAAGCCCTGAAAGGTTCTCTCCCCAACCCTAACCAAAGCCCTGTAAACCTTTTATCATCCCAATTGTGCGCTATGCGCCTTTTCTTCTCTAACTATTTTTTTCCATTTCTCCTTCCTCTATCTGGCCACTCTGTGACAATTCTTCTTTTCCGCTCATTCCCAGTAGCACAGCACCAACGCACCATCATCTACATTCTACACCATTGAATTTTTCATCATCAACACTGTTCCAATTATCTAAAATTAATTTGCCTAAAAATCGTTACGTTTAAAAATTAACTGCCGCCTTTATCTGTACACGAATCAATGGTTTTGCTGTGTATAACGGTAAGTTATATTTCCTCGCTCGTCTCGCCGCACGGCACAGGCGGTACGATGTTTAACTCTCCGTAGCCACAACTCAATATAAAACCTCGCTCATCACGCGCGTTCGCTTTAAAGAAGGTAAAGAAGCTCCAGCCACACTAGACTGTCGGTTATCAGTGTTGCAGCAGCATTCGCATCTTGTTCCACGTGTATCTGATAATCATTTCCCATGCAACTACCTCTTAATTTGTATGAAATCATACATTTTAGGCTATGAATGGTCGGTGGTTGAAGCTATGTGCTCAGAAACAAGTCCACAATATGTTATGGTGTTGCAATTTTTTTTGCCCAACAATTAATTTGTCCTTGAACTTGTTTATCGCCTCAAACTCTCATCTTTAGGGAGGCAGCAAAATCTTCTTACTGATTGAAAATTAGCAATGCTAATATAGCAGATAAGATAAAAGAGATTAATCTTTTATCACACACAACAGATGGAAGAAATTAATTCATGAATTTTATCTTATGTATTTTAAGATATTTGCTTTATGAGGTAGTCGAGAGAAAAACGTTTATCGTTGTTCTCAGTTAAATGATTCTTTCTAGTTCTTTTCGAAACTTGATTCTAGCTCTTTTCGAAACGTTATATGGACGAAATTAAATGCTGTCTTTTCACAGCTCCTGACTATAGCCGCTAGTATAGCGTATCAAAGAAAGATGGGTGTGAAACTAAAAAAAATTGTATACATTGGAAAAAAAACTTGATATACAGTTTAAGGACATGGGGCAAAATCGGCAAAGCTGCCATTATCAGCATACCACTTGTGAGCAAAATGTTCGCAAAATACACTAACCTGATTATCATAAAGATATCTATCTTACTTTGTTGTGAGGGAAGCTTTGATAGGCGCTCAGACTTGTATTGAAATTGAATCTGGAATAACAATGACCTCATATACTGTAGTACAGTAAAGTTGCGGCAAGGGTAATAAGCTTCATCAATCGAGCAGAAATTCATTTTACATCCGTATACCATCAAATGATGCTGCGTCGTTTTCAACTTTAAAATACCTATTTTTTGAAACCAAATTCTGACATTCTGATTATGATCGTACTCTATTAATAATTAGATTATTGATGAGAGCGACTTTCATCCGCATCTTTTCTTTGTAGAAGCGCTCAGCTGAAAGCTAACCACATCATTGTGAGATCAGGAGAATGTACTTGACTTTTCTATTCATCTATTCTAAGTTATGTCTGAGCGTCTCAAGGTGAGACAATCATTACGTTCTACAACAAAACTGTAGTCGTCCATTTCAAACATAAATTCAGGACGTCATGTCACCGTCGGACATCTCTTCGTCAGATCCCGAGAACTCCATGTTGTGTGTTGCTTCTTCCTTTTGCTTGTCTGCACCACACAGAAAAAGGCAACCACACAACTTGTGTAAGTTGCTAAAAGTCAGAAGTGGGCAGTAGCGCGCTACATTCAGCGGCCTCTACATTTTCAGTAGCGGTAGTGGCGCTATATTTAAGTAATTGTAGCGGTAGCGGTAGCGCCCGATACATTTAGAGCATGTAACGGTAGCGGCCGCTACTTTTCAAAGTAGCGCTGCCCAGCTCTGCCTATAGCATTGGCCTCCGAAATCGTCTGAGGTAGAGGCCGCTGATCAGGGCACCAATGATGCACAGCATCCCGAGAACGCAGTATGGCAGATGAGGGCTCCAATGACCCTGAAATGCAAGGTTTAGCACACTGATATACGATGGAATTTATTTTCAAATATACAAGAGAATTTAAATGTTGGCTATAAACGAACCTGGAATTTGTTTTCAACAAACACTAGAACAGTGTTTATTCATATATTCAAAATGGAGATTATAAGAAAATAAGAGAGCATGCATGCAGGTTGGAACTACTGTATATCGCCTTACACCTGCAGCGTTTTTTCTACAGATGGTCGACCTCGGTTTACACGTTGTATCGACCTGAGTATCGTTGTATCGACCTCGGTCGATCTAACTTTACACGTTGTATTTCTCCCTTAATTTCGGTTTAATAAACGATTCTTTAAACTGCTTTACAATTTTAACTTCACACCATCACCCGCACGATCATGCCATACCAGCTGGTCAGTTCATCGCTCAGAAAGACCTGGTAATGTCCGCCTAGAGTCAGGTGTCGATGTCAACACGACGGTATTAAAGGGGAAATTGTACGGAAATACGTAACCTCGTTGGACTTCATTAAGAAAAAGTTATATCCACCGTCTGAGAATTGAACGCCTATATAAGCTACGAGGAGAAAAATATCGACTGCGAGCGGCACTAGGGTATTTTCTATATTCAATACACCTGGGTTACATGAGCTCGTCCGAGCTGTGCAGAATATGTGGAACATTCCAATCAGCTTCTGAATCCTTGAATCATGTAGTTCGAGTTTGAGATTTTTTATACCTCATGAACACATTGAGAAGAAAATTCGTGTTATTTGACTCTTCAATCACTGCTTCGTCTACTTCGTATAGCTTGAAGAGTTATCACATCAAAATTTAATTAAACGAAACAAAGTTTCTTATGCAGACGGCTGTAAAGTAATTTTATGTACTACTCTACATTTTTCACTTTTGAAACCTTTAAATCTGTTAGCTCAGCAAAAATATTGCACCGCAGAAGTATAGGGTAACATGGGGCAGCGAGCCCACTGCGGGGCATGGGCCCATAGCGGGTTTCTCGCTAAGTATGGCAGATATTGGTCCGTGTTCTCTACCGCCGGTCGACTGTTTCACTGGGATGAAGTGTACGGATTTACGTTTTGCTAAGAGTTTGCGTTATTAAGTTATTTGTGAATAACGGTTTTAGCCCAGATAAAAGCCCAGATAAAAATAAAACTGTTTTCGATTACTGTAGATGAAGCTTTTGAAATTAATGTGAATTATATTTTAAAAGTAATATTTATAGGGATAATTTTGAGATTAAGTTTAGACTATTAGCTTTTAAAATAAAATGTTAACACGATATAAATTGAAATGATACCTAGTGGGGCAACGGGCCCACGCGTGTCACGGGGCAAAGCGCCCGTGGTGAAGTCTTGTGTTATACATAATTTGATTTGTCTCAATGACCTTTTCAAACTATGACTAGCTTTTTGAATTACAAATTACACTTCATATTGCATGATTTTTTTATTTGCCGCCTCAAGGCAGCAGGTTTAGTTTCTAGTTATGCGTATTTATGACCCCCTTATAGAGTTATTGACTCATGCCTTGCCAAAAGTTGATTTCAGCTAAGACCAATGAGCCAAAAGTTGATGAGTTTTTATGGTGTTGGTGGAAATCACGATCAGGTACGAATTTTCTGCACATAATATCTGGATTATGGACGAAACTGGAACGAAGTTTTTTTTCTGATCAACTAAATACATTTTTTCTAGTCAAGGATACATTTTTTCATGTCAAGGACGAATTTTTTATCGCAAGGATATATTTTTCAAGTCAAGGATATATATTTTATGTCAAAGAAATTTTTTTCTTTACGTCGGCGATAGATTTTTTAAGCCAAGAGTATATTTTTCATGTTAAGGATGTGATTTTTTGAGTTGTTAATAAATGAATGAATGTCATATTTTTTTATTACATTTTCTTTTTTTAACTGTAAAGTGTTGTTTTATCATTTTTAAATGAAAAATATGCAATTGTGGTAAAGGGACCAAGGGTGGGCGCCTTGCCCCAAGCCTATTGCCCCAGGGGTGGGGTAATGGGCCCATTTTGACACTTTTTACAAAATAGTGTTTCATTAAAAATGAATAACTCTATAGGCGTCTAATTCACATCATACATTCCTCATTAGTTGTACCTTTAAACAAAACAAAGGACCACCTCGTATCAATTAAAACTTCAATAAAAATTTAGCTTAAAAAAGGAGGTGGTGAGTACGAATTCACCATATCTAAATCGTAGTTAAGATATTTACTTAATTTCAGTGGACATCGCGAGGGGTGAGTCAAAATTCACCAAATCTAAAGCGTGGTAAAGATATTCACTCTCAGTGGACATCGCGGAGAGTGAGTCAAAACTCACCAAATCTAAAGCGAGGTAAAGATATTTAATCACAGTGGACATCGCGGAGAGTGAGTCAAAACTCACCATATCTAAAGCGCGTTAAAGATATTTACTCTCAGTGGAAATCGCGGAGAGTGAGTCAAAACTCACCATATCTAAAGAGCGTTAAAGATATTTACTCACAGCTAGTGGACATCACGGGAGGTGATTCTATAAGCTCACCGTATCTAAAGCGAGTTAAAGATATTTACTCTCAGTGGAAATCGCGGGTGGGTAAAAACTCGACCCGAACAAACACTCCCCTCTCTCTCACAGCACTCGCTCAGTCGCTGCATGGTGGTAATATCCCCCCACGAGCTGGTATTTTCGTGCAGAGGTCTCTATGAACGACCGTGTCTCATACGAGTAAAATGTACAAGAAGAAAAAAAATCGTGTTTTTTGCTATCTTCAGACACGCAAGGTCTTTGTGCGAAGCCCAATTAACCACTAATTTTTTGTAGAAATTTGAAGAATATTCCGACCACCTTCTTCGATCGCACGAAGAGTTCATATGTTCTTATGAATACAGAAAATATTAATTGCTGTTAAGAAAGAAATACATGTCGCTGTAGCCTTTGTATGTGTCCAGAACGCGTTTGGTGTGGTCGTGTTTCTTGTTGGAGCGCTTTCAACTTTCATCGCCATACAACCAAGTAAGAAATTCACCACAGATATCGGTTAATAACATAAATTGTTATATGTATTTATTTTCAATATTCATATACATATACATTGTAATGAATATAATCTAAATTTAGAAATGTATGTGAATTCGGCAAAGTCACTCGCCAATGATCGAGTGGTGTGTAAAATGTTGAAGGCGATCAATGAAACTAAAGTTGAACTGGATATTTTGAACAAAAAATTGCACTTCCGTTGAGAAATGGCATGAATCAACAAGGAATTATATTCTGTATCGTTAGTTGTTAATTGCTCCAGAAGAATATATTATTTCTAATAAAATTCATTTATAAAATTCATTAATTCATTTATTTATATTCATTTATAAAATTTATTTATTTAAAATTATTTATTTGATCTAAATTATTCATGGGCAGGATCCCTTATGATGAATATGTCGTTTCGATTGACATAGGATTGGCCCATATTATGCGACTTGCTTAAACATTTACTCTCTGATTTTACACGAGATTTTACACTCTGCTTTCATTTTTTTGCAGTAATCACGATTACGTGGCTAATTAAGAACTTTATTTCGGAAATTTAATTTCTGGACATATATAGAATAGAAAAAGAATTAAACAGAAACATATCGCCTCTTGTAATTGCTACAAGACGATTTATTGACATTTATTTGTGATAGTCGGAAATACTTCGGCAATGTGCAAGTTAATTGTTATTTGTTTAACCCTGGCAAACTCAGCAAAATTTTACGTATAAGTTTTGAACCCAACAATAAAGAAACCAGTTCTTGTTGTGCTTCTGAATTATTTTGCTTTCGTGGTTGGTTTTCACAAGAGGGTACAAGCAAGCTAAGAAAGTCACCCTCTTTGAAATTGGTCCCCCAGAGCATCATTCTACCTGTAAGGTAAACACTCAACCAAGAGCATAAAGAACCACAGCGACTGCCACGCAGTAAAATAAATATGTGCAGTCAATCATGAGATTGTGAAGATGTCCAGGACCAGATTAACAAAAATTCACTTAGTTCACAAATGATTGGCTTCACCGGTACATAGGTACATATGTGAGAAATTTTGTATGCAGTATTGTGAAGGAAACATATTTTCGTCCTTCAAACTCAACACAAACGCAAAGAATGTGTCAGAGTTGATACAGGCACACGCCTCAGAGTTGATACACGTACACGCCTCAGAGTTGATACGTACACGCCTCAGAGTTGATACACGTACACGCCTCAGAGTTGATACATGTACACGCCTCAGAGTTGATTCGCGTACACGCCTCAGAGTTGATACACGTACACGCCTCAGAGTTGATACATGTACACGCCTCAGAGTTGATACATGTACACGCCTCAGAGTTGATACATGTACACGCCTCAGAGTTGATACATGTACACGCCTCAGAGTTGATACACGTACACTCCTCAGAGTTGATACATGTACACACCTCAGAGTTGATACATGTACACGTCTCATTTTATAAAAAAAAACATTTCTGCTACTAACCTCGGCAAATAACCGGAGCCTACAACGGTTAGGGATAAAAATAAATTGATTTTATAGTCTTTTCAAATTTATTACGTTAGTCATACAAATACAAATAGATACTTATTGCTTTCACCGACATTAATTTAAATACGTGGTCGAGACGCAAAACCGCATATTCTCACACTTCTTTAGCTTAATCATGATATGGACAATATAAACCATTCATTTTTATGCATGCAATACTGGATATTAATCAGATCGCGTGAAATAAAAGATAAATAAAATAAAACGTAAAATATCCAACATTTCCGTCAAGCGAGCTCACTGAAATGCTCAGTGAGATGCTCAAGTAAATATCAAATGCATTAAATCGATTAAATATTTACTGGTGTATCGATAGCACAGACATTTGAAAAACTGTTCGAACTTGATCACTTGCCGGCAGCGCTAGTGTCAGTGGGTATATCTTTTTAACATTGGCGTCCATTTAATAATTAAAAAATATATAAATAATGATAGTTTATGACGGTCAGAAATCGATTAGTGCGTCTTTGTACTAAACCAGAAGTACAACCACCGATAAAACGCCATCTGCCACAGCGATGAGGGCTGCGTATGGAAAGCTCTTGGCCACGACGTGTCTAGTCGCTGTATGCTTTAGCAGCGCTGGAGGCGTCATGCTGGGCTCGGTACTTGCCTACAAAGTGGAACTCCAGGCCTCGGACCTTGCAGGGTACGTGGTCAACACCACGTACCCCAACATGACGATTGTCAGGTGCGCCGCCGTGGCCTCCAGTCAGGAAAATTCTACGTTTTGTCTGACGGCCTCGCGAGACTGCATCGTAACCAACGCCTCCATCCCGCCCTACTACAACAACAGCGATGGCAACGGCTACCACCGCTGCTACACTACCTCCAAGCCGCTCATCAATATAGGTGGGTGATCAAAACTGTACTACACCTCACTCCACCAACTGCGACGGTAACAGCTACCACCGCTGCTATACACTACCTCCAAGTCGCTCTTCGATAAAGGTGGGCGATCAAAACTCTACTACCCCTCACTACACCACTGCGGCGGTAACGGCTTCCAACCGCTGCTACACTACCTCCAAGCCGCTCTTCGATTAAGGTGTGTGGTCAAAACTCTACTGCACCAACAGCGACGGCAACGGCTACCGCCGCTGANCGGCAACGGCTACCACCACTGCTACACTCCAAGCCGCTCTTCGATAAAGGTGGGTGATCAAAACTCTACTACACCTCACTACACCACTGCGACGGTAACGGCTTCTGCCGCTGCTACACTACCTCCTAGCCGCTCATCAATAAAGGTGAGTGATCAAAACATCTCTATTACTACTAAAACGTCTTTTATCAAACCTATTGGACCATTGGCTTCTATTACAGCATTAAACAGCATCTTGATAGAGGTAACGAACATCCTTTAGTCAGCCGGAGCAACTTATAATAATGTACACGACACCGGTATGTTTATTTCATACACATCGGTGCCCCCATTGAGTCCTATCTCAACAGCACCGTCTTCAAATTTCGAATGTTGCAATTTTGCAGCATTAAATGGAAGTACGGACGTCCCGTAAAAGTACCTAATCTGATTTATCGGGCGCAAGTTTGAAGAATAGCTACTCACCATAAGGAAGTATTGATGGTGATTGAATATTTGGTTAAGAAACAACACGGCGAGGAATAATATCTCATGTGGACCAAAACTTCACCAAGCTGCTCTTGAATAACTCGTCTAGTTCAACAAGTTGAGGATGAATGAGGGTCCAGGTGCCAATTTGTAAGCAATTAATTGATTGTTAAAATTATTAGATTGTTAAAATTGTTCGATCGTTACAATTGTTCTATCGTTACAGTTGTTTGATCGTTACAATCGTTCGATCGTTAAAACTGTTCGTTCGTTACAATTATTCGATCGTTACAATTTTTCGATTGTTACAATTATTCGAGTGAGGACATACATGTAAGTCCCAACCAACGAGGTGAACGTCCAAAATTCAGTACCTATAGTATATGGGTCACAAAAAACGTGGTGGTTATCTTCATGAATGCTCCATATTTCGTGGAAGGAATTGATTAATTTCTTTTTGAAACATAGTAATTAGTATTTTAACTATAAATTTAATCTTTTATGATTCACACCACCTTAGCTGCTGCGCTGCTGGACTGCTCACTGAACGGCAACTGTTGCCCCCAACCCTTCCTCAACGTGACGAACGTGGGCTGCGTGTACAGCCCCAGCTTCTGGTGGTTCCCCATCCTGTCGCATGGCCTCGCCCGCAAAATGTGCCAGAGAATGTGGCCCACTGGGGACCTCTACATCAAACCCACCAACTACCCTGCCCTCGTATCCTACCTCCAGTCTAAGGGTGAGTTCATACTCTCGTCAGCCCACCAACTACCCCGCCCTCGCATCCTACCTCCAGTCCAAGGGTGAGTTTATACCCTCGCCAGCCCACCAACTACCCCGCCCTCGTATCCTACCTCCAGTCCAAGGGTGAGTTCATACCCTCGTCAGCCCATCTCACAGAGAACGTATCTCTGCCAGATACCATAAGTGTAGTCAGGACACCTGAAGGTGCGACGGCTGGACAAGATATACGTATATGCCCTAGAAACTTTTGAAACTTTTACCACAAGAAGAAAATGTAGTAGTTATCAAATCTAAAGTTTTGAGAAACTGCAAATTTTAATGTCTATTAGTCAATGATTTTCAAAAATTCTAGAAAATTTATGGACACGTTTAGATAATTTTATGAACACAATTGAAAATACTGGGTTCTACATGGAAGATGTTTTCCACTACTATGTAGAGACGTGTACTTCAAAATTTGTGAAAGGTATAATAAAATACAGAAATATATGAACGAAATATACTTTGAAAATTATTGCCAAAACTTTCACTACATAGGCGAAAAAGACTTACAGAACATTCAGTTCAATCTTTGAATAATTATATAAGTTATATTGCCAATCGGTTACCAGAAAAAATATGTCTTTACCTTCGAACCCCACCTGTTTAAAAAAGGAATTGAAACGCGTGTATGGAAAAATTATCACTATGAGTGTCATTATCTTTATCTGCAATCTGAAGTATGTAAGACAAAATCTTAAGTTGCACAAAAACTGTATTTCATTGTCCCCCATTCAAATAAGGAGAAATTTTTGACAATTTGCAATTAAAAATACGAAAATTTAATGAAAATAATGACACGAAAGTTGCACTGAGGAATTAGATACACTGACTTGCATCTACGCCCGCTTGTATCCTTAAAAGGATATTAAGTGTAAGCAATAATAGGATAGGAGATTGGACGACATATTTTTCGCAAGCAAACATATTAAGAACTGGTGTTGAAAGAAAGAAAGAAAGTTGCAGATATTGTGAACTGGTATAAAATTACTAAAGAGAAATTTAGAGAGTTTTATTCGTAATGAAACAGCATTAAAAAAACTCATAGAAGAAAGGCCGCAATTAATAAATTTGACCGAAAAATGACGATATAGCGACCATGCATGAATCCGAGTCTGAATGCTGGGGTGCCATGCTCTGTCTTGTCTGTCGCCCTCTTCTAGCATCTCACTCTGATTCCGCCCAGTGCTACCTGTGAACATAGGCATATCTTAGTGTACAATTTCAGACGCGCTGCAATCATGCTGTGCTAATTAATTTTGCGTTGAAACTTCTTCTGCATCAACTGGAATGGCAGTCATGCAAATTAATAGAAAATTTAAAAAATGCCAGGTTCGTTAGAATAAGAAGATGACTTAGTAGAAGTTCATTCATTGAACGAGATCAAATCCCCCATAGGGCCCATCAATATAGGTGCACCACAGGGCTCTGTACATGGGCTTTTATTCTTTAATATTTTTATCAATGATATCGCCTCGTCTTTTAACGTGAACTGCAGGCCTTTTGCTGACGATGCCGTACTCGATCTACGTCTCGAGAAGTTCGTACGATGAAGCGCGTGAATATATTTCGGAGCTATCAGTGAATTTGTCTAGATGGCTCTTAAAAAACAGGCTTGTGGCTCACACAGATAAGACCAAGTTGATGCTATTTACTCCCAGACCCGTTTTCTTTCTACGCGACATCACTATTAATGGGACAGTTTTAGAATGGGTGGATGATTTTAAATATCGTGGTTTAATAACCGACAATAAGGTTTCCTTTAATAAACACATTAACTACGTCTGTCAGAGGCTGAGTAAAGCCCACGGAGTTTTGCGTGCTCTATTAAGTGTTTTACCTATTCCATCATTAGGAACGATTTTCTACTCATTGTCCTCATCTAAACTATCAAACCCGTTGCTAATCTGGGATGTGGTACCTTATAATTCAAAGAAACGTGTCATCACCTTAATTAATAAATCGCTGCGTACAATATTTCGGGTTAGGTATGATGAAAACTTCTCCATAATGAACGTCTTTTTAATTCTGCATTCGCCTCACTTGTTCCTCAACATCCCCAGAACACCAGGGGCACACGTTTTAACTTACCCCCGGTTCGGCTAGAAATTGAAAGAAGCGATAAAGTTTTTAATTGTGTGAAATATTTCACATGATTTTAATATTTGACTGATGATTTTAAAATTGATTTTTCTAAATTCAGTTTAAAGAATAAATTCCACGATTTTATTCTTACCCAGTATTAATTTGACTTCGATTATCATGTAAGATATTAGTAATTGCCTTTCTTAATAAGATCTTTGATAAATATTATGGTGTAAGTCAACATTGTTTTGACTTTTCGTCTTAGTTGTATCAGTCTATTAGGTAGGGTTGTTATTGCCTTAGTTATATTCATTTTTAGTCGTCAAGCTGCTTATTCTCATATCGATTTTAATAAAGGTTAGTTTAACAGGATGTTTTTAGTTTTAGTCACTTTCTGTTTCCTATTGACTTATCTCAGTATCATTATAAATTATTGTTCTACTGATAGTAATATTGCCTATGTCGCCTGTGAAGCTTTCTAGCTCATATAGGCATTCACAGGGAAGCAATTTGTATTATTTTCTTTAAATTTTCAATGGTCTTTTGTTATGTATTTTTTTGTGTGCTCCTTTGTGAATAAAGAATAAAGAATAGTAAGGTTCAACATAGCGAGTTTCTCATCTCTCACTTCTCTTAGGACACGGTTGATAATCTCGTCATCCGTGAGAATTGTGCTATGGTCGAGATTTTCATCTGTTGTCGTGACACTAGACTCGGTCAGATTTCAAAGGTCAGTGAGCCTGCTTACTTCATCGCCTTGAATTTCAATACTCGTTTGTCTCCATAATAATATCTTTGAAATGAAGACCCCGACATCCAGTGCCATGCTTGGCGCGACAATTACCCTATGTGTATTAGATAACAAGATTGCTTCCATCCTGACAATATTTTGCGTTTCCATGATTTCATAGATCTTTCCATCCAAAATTTTAGTTGCAAATTGATTGTGTTGAATAGTAGTGCATTTTCGTTAATTGAATAAGAACTTGACAGATTATTACTCGGTGTCGTATGATTGAGGATAGTCGTCACTAAATAGC
>NW_025936752.1:0-1407 GCF_000764305.2 Hyalella azteca | reverse complement strand
GCAGGATATGTCTGAGTCATGGACTAGGTGTGAAGCAGAAACCGCAGGCAACTCAATGCTGCACAAATACAACTCGATTGGGAAATAAGTTGAACAAAGATATATTATGGACAAATCTTCATTTCTTCGTTAATAGCCTTTGTTAAATAATAACGCGTGCGCGTGAATCACTTCACGATAAAATTAAGTATTAGTAGTAATAGTAGTAGTAGTAGTAGTAGTATTGTGGTTTACTATAGCGCTATCAAGCTATTTCGCACCGGAGGTCAAAAAATAACGTCGCCAGCAAAGCTGGGCGGAAGGTCGCAATTATTTAAAGTCTCAAATTAATCATCACCCACAAGGGGCGGAAGGTCTCAGTTGTCCAGCCCGCTGAAACTGGCTCGAAAGAAGCAGCGTTAGCATCTCAAAGCGACGAAGTGACAAGGTGAAGGACAGGTGAAAAGCAACAGAAACGAAGACACTCGAACAACAGGTCGCTTACACGGGACGTCGGCCGCCCGCACGAGAGAGACAGAGAAGGGGAAATGTAAGGAATCCTACCTACATAATAACTTAATGTAAGGAATCCTACCTACGTAATAATTTAACCCCACAACTGAGATCTGCAGTCACACACCGCGAGCTCAGCGGTGGGGCGCTCAGGAACAATCCCCCTAAGGAACGCGAAATCCCATAGGACTTCTGACGAGCACAGACACGCGTCAGAAGTCCCCCCTTAAAGGACGATAAAATCAGTTATGGAACTAAACCACTGCGGATATTGATCTAAATCAACAGAACGATGGAAATGAAACAATGAAATATATTCAGTTAATGGAACCAATGTTTTTCTAAAGAGCATGGAATTCAACTGAAAATTATTGCCCCTAAAAAAGGATAAATTATGCGTCAAGCAAACGCGATCAAATTTAGTCCCTTCTAACGAAGAGAAGTGAAGAAATTAAAAATTCAAATAACATTGTAAATCAAATTGTAACAATAGGATTGAAAAAGTTATTAAGCATCCTTGAGTTTTTTCTTCACCGAATTTGCTGCCGAAAAGGTTACCTTTCAGCGCGCAGCACTGAAAACCTGCATGCTTAACAAGGCCTCATCGTTTACTTAATTTGCTTAATTTTTTTCTTGTGTAAATGCTTAATCGTAGAAACGCTACTTCACTAATCTTCGCTACTTCGCTAATCGTTACTTAATATAAATATTAATTAATTATCGATATGTTAAAGCATTCTTAATGAAAATGGAGTAACGGATTGAACTTAAGCTAGAACCAGTTAGAAAATTATTAATCTATGCAACTAAAAAAATCAGTGATCTTCTCGTAACAAAACATAGAGAGAAGCCTAACAAGGATTCTAAGCTTTTAATTTGTCAGTAGTATAGATAATAGGCCTACCGTCACACTTT
>NW_025936751.1:0-578 GCF_000764305.2 Hyalella azteca | reverse complement strand
ATTCGCGAGATAAGTCAAACCGGCATAGTAAAAAGTGAGAAAGTTGGGACCCGCAAACACTACGTGCGTCCTCGACCACTGCCAGATGCAAACTATGGAATATGGAATTGGAATATGGTTATGGAATATGGAATATGGTTATGGAATTATAATCCAATGATTGATGATTGGCAGCAGCATAACAATGAGCCTGCAAACAAAAACCAAGCAACATGATTAGCTGTTAAAGGCAGAGACATTTACTTCCCGTTCATGGAATTATGTCTACCAGAGGGTATAGATATGTTGTTTATTATAGATATTGGCTAGTCAATAAGTCTTTGCTAAAAGAGGTATTACTGTAAAATAAAGAAGGCTCATCTAAATTTCAAGCAGATGCCTTTGTTCAGAATCAAAAACACAATGCACAATGCTTTGACGGATGTGTATACATTGATGAAATAGCAAGTTTCAATCCAGCATCAACTTGAAATTATGTATTAATGAGAGACAGGGTGGAATTCTAGAAATGGAGGTTCACTTATAAAAAAGCTTTCCACCCAAGGTGGAATGCTTTCCTTAGATACAGTGCTCTGCCA
>NW_025936750.1:0-6982 GCF_000764305.2 Hyalella azteca | reverse complement strand
CCGTCCGTCTGTCCGTCCGTGACTTCACGTTTTCGTCGACGAGAAAATGCGCTCTCTGTCACTCACTGCAGTGAGTACTGAGTTATATTTTTTATCTTCATTTAGATAAATTTAAGGGAATCGAGAAGAAATTTTATAATTTTATATTCAAGGTGTAACCAAGATACTCAGACAATTCTACAAAAAATTAATGAAGTTTTAACAATGTCAATGAAGTTTGAATCCAATCACAAAGAAATTTATAATACTCCCTCTTCAATATCGTAGCTTTCACGGCCGAATTTATTTAATTTCAAGCGGTTTTCTAATTCAAATAAGATTTATAATGTTCCGTGCTTGAAGTATTTTAAACTTCATTAAAGTAGAAACTCTTTCCAGAGAACCATGTCACTGCATTTCAATTACATATGTTCGCTCATTAATATAACAGTCCTTTAAACGAAATGAACACACAATCTTTCGGCTTTATTTACATGTACCGACATAGTTAAATCAGACATAATGTCAATTTGTCATTCTAATGTGATGTGCGCTGAATTTAGTTTATTTATTATCTTTTTATTTTTAATATATAGGTTTAGATCTATAAAATGCTTAAGGTCTAGAGAGCTAAAGACCTCACCACGCTTGATATTATGCAGCCAATCAATCTGCACCTATCACGAAAAATATATACTATATTATACTTGAAGCATTTATTTTGCTGAAGATTGAAATTCTGTACTCTGATCCTCCAACACACACCCAAAACATGAATTCTCATAAAATTTCGTAAGTTGACCCTATTCATGAATGGTGGTTTGAAAACCAAAATTTTTGAATTTCAAAAATGCTTGACCTCAGGAAATTTTGCTTCTCTGTTTAAAAATGAGGTGTACAAAATTTCAGGTCAATAGGAAAAGTTTTGGAGGTTGTACTATCGATTTGAATTTTATGATATTGAGACATTGCATTTATTGCTTAATTGTCTTGAAATTTTTGATGATTCACTTGTTAAATCTGCTTACATAAATGTAATGCGCTGATATTTGATTTATATCATGTTGGATAACATATGAATATATTTAAATATCAAATCTAGGAATAAATAGAAGTTTCATGGATTTAAATTTGAAGAAGTTTTTATTTAATTTAAATATTTAATTATTTGATAAATCATTCCCAATAAATAAATACCAGCTCAAATTCTTTTCCTATCGACCTAACTATTTTCACAGCTTCTTTTCACACAGAGTTNAAAATTGTTATTTGCACCATTAATGATATTACAAATTTTATTAATGATAATGTTGTGTCATGCATTGATGGCGCTATAGCACTAAAAATTATTATTTGCACCACTAATATTATTACCTATATTATTATTGATAATGTGTATCATCTTTTGATGGCGATAGAGCACGAAAAATTATTATTTGCACCATTGTTATTCTTACAGATATTAATATTGATAATTTTGTTTCATGCATTGATGGCGATAGAGCACTAAAAATTGTTATTTTCACCATGAATATTATAACAGATATTATTAAGGATAATGTTGTTTCATGCATTGATGGCGCAATGGCAGAAAAGTTATTATTTGCACAATCAATATTATTACAGATATATTATCGATAATGATGTATCATGCATTGATGGCGCTATAGCACAAAATATTATTACATGTACCATTATTGTTACTACAGATATTATTATTGATAATGTTGTGTCATGTTTCGATGGCGATAGAGCATGAAAAATTATTATTTGTAACATTATTATTATTACGGATATTATTATTGATAATGTTGTATCATGCATTGATGGCGCTATTGCAGGAAAAATTATTCTTACCACCATTATTATTATTACAGATATTATTATTGATAATGTTGTATCATGCATTGATGGCGCTATTGCACGAAAAATTATTTCTGCACAATTAATATTATTACAGATATTATTATTGATAATGCTGTGTCATGCAGTGATGGCGATAGAGCTCGAAAAAGTATTATTTGCACCATTAAAATAATATTATTTGCACCATAAAAATTATTTCTGTACAATTAATATTATTACAGATATTATTATTGATAATGATTTGTTATGCATTGATGGCGCTATAGAACGAAAAATTATTATTTGTACCACTAATATTGTTTGTGTTATTACATGACGTACAAGGCTAAAATGTGACGTGCTTATCTTAGTAAAATATATATTTTTGAGCAGTGCATGTTCATTTAATTGTTCATGTTTTCTCAATAACAGCGATAGGTACACTTTTTTGTCTTGTTTGGGGATGGAATACAGACAAGACATGTGAATAATGTGCTTTATTTTACTCAAGTGAGTACGACGGTTATCTATATTACTCTACTGTCATTATGTGTTATATCGCAAATCAATTTTCACAAGTATTGAAAATAAGTATGCCAAAAAAAGTAAAAATTATGCCAAAAGAAGTAGACCAAAAGTGTTACATCAACCTTGAGAGGAACCGGCTCAGTGACCGCAGGAAGAAGGTCGTGTTTGAACGTGTACATTACTATGGCATTAATGAACATTAATGAACATTAGTATGGCATTAATGAACGTGTACATTAGTATGGCAGAAGTGTTACACCAACCTTGAGAGGAACCGGCTCAGTGACCGCAGGGTGAAGGTCCTGTTTGCTAGCCTCCCTGAGCAGATGCTTAGCGACGTCTAGAAGTAGAAGAAAATGGATTGATGTTTGAATAGCGATCGCGTTAGATGGGAAAACATTTTAAGAGATATTTTCGGTTATTGATTGGTGAATTATAAAACAATAAAATAAGATATAATGGCGACATATTTTCGAAAATAAGTTGTGGAAAACTAGCCTCATTTGGAAACGTAAGTTATAAAAGTGAAATGTATAATTTTTCTCAATAATACCACGGAATTAATTACATAGATAGTTAAACGATACGTTTTAATCATGGTTGATAGATATTTTGGATATGTTTCGATTCAGTTATGTAATGAATGTTACATCGATGGCAGGTCAAACTGACAACTGGTAAATGATTATTCGAGTCTACAAGAAAGACCTAAACTTAAAAAGCAAAGACCTGGCATGCTGGTTCTGAAACTCTATGGCACTGATTATTTTGTTTGTGATTTAAGCCACTCTGAAATATTATAAGGCACTCATTGTACACTGAAAATTTTTATTTGATACGTAAATAATCGAAGCAATGAATCCTAATCTTCTTCCTTTGAAGGAAATTAATGAATCTTTTGCCAAAAAAGATATGTCTTTCCTCAAAAAATATGATCAAAATCCTTCCGTAAGCCAGATCAGGAAGCGGGTTTTGGATACATCAAGTCAAAAGGCCAGCTTTCAGATCTCCAGGAGACAAGTCTAGACTCTAGGTCTAGAGCATAATAAGAATCGACGACAGGCCAACCCAGCCTATTCTGCGCTCAGCCCACACCTACAATCGGCGACAGACCAACCTAGCATATCCTTCACTGCCAATTTGTTGTGTCAACAGCCATGGTCACGTACCATCTTCCTGATAGTCTGCTGGACGCGGCCAGTGAGCAGGTTTGTAACGTCGCGCACGACCTTCTCTTTGTTAGCGCACGCGTCGAAGATGACGGCCCCGGCCTGCACGGTAGGGGTGGGAGTCTCACCAGGGACTCGGCGGGCTTTTCGCGCCTCTTCGTTCACGCGCGACAATGACCACAGGAACGCCTCGACCTCTTGAATGCCCTGGAAAGCGTATATTTTACATGCAAGCTGTTGATTTCATCTAACATATAAATATAATTTGAAAATTTCCAACAAAAATCGACGCATGGCAAATACTCTTTTCGCTCCTTGTCATCCACGCGCGACAATGACCACAGAAACGCTTCAACCTCTTGAATGCTCTATAAAGCGTATAATTTACATGCAAGCTGCTGATTTCATGTAACATATGAATAAGGTTTGAAAAAATTTCCCACAAAAATAGGACGCACGGCAACGACTCTTTTCGCTCCTCTTCATCCACGCGCGACAATGACCACAGAAATACTTCAACTTCTCGATAGCCCAGTAATACGTATATTTTACATGCAGGGTGATGATTTCAAGTAATCATGTAACATATGACTGTAACTTTTCACTTTTTTCATCGCCACATTCGTATTCCTCGTATTATTCTACTTCTTACCTGGTCTCCTCTCAGAGGTCCGCACTCGAGAGGTTTATTGCCTGTCGTATGGACGTTGAGTGCCGCCACGATGTAGAGTTTATCAGGAGACTCGACGAAGATGTAGTCTGTATCCTGATGGGTGCAGGAGGCGGCACAAGAGGCCGTACAAGAGGAGGGCAGTTCGTCTAAAGATACCAGCCTCCTATCAGGACCTTCGGCAATGGGAGTCTTCATCGACAGTTCGCCGTTGAAATAACGACCGATCTGTAAAAAATTTCAGCTCCGTAAACAATGAAACAGTTGGATCTTTCAAAGTAGTAGGACTGTGTGGTGAAAGTCCCGCAAGTTGAAGCTATTTCATTAATATTGTGAAGTTATTTTACATTGAATGTCACTACTGATTTCGATAATCTTACTCGACGGTTTCAAGCGGGTTTCAACACTGCAGTGGAATGGAACAGTTGTGATATTTTGCAAATTTAGGCTTTTCCATCAGATATAATTTGGTTAAACGGTAAAAATATATTCAGAGCGACAATAGGCATTTATCTGAATACAAAGTTTGGGCCTGTTAAGTAATAGAGTATCTCTCACAAGTATTAGGTAATGCATTACGCGTTACAATGGAAAACTTTTATTCCAGCCGTGAAGAATCTTTGAAAGCCTCTCATATCAAATAGTCACTTCATATTAATTAGATGCTACATTGAATATTCAATGATACACCAACCTTCAAACTATTATTTATACATGGTTCATTACCTGGACGTAATTGAGCTGAGAATTTTCGCTGGCCGCAGAGTTGAGAACTGGAAGGGCGAGGGAGGAGCTTACTGGAGTTCTTTGTACGTTCAAGACCTGAAAGATATTCATTACACTCATCACTTAAATTAATAGTACATATTCGAACATAGCACATATTTATTTTCATGTAAATTGTACTTAAACCTCAACGCAGACTATTTAGGATAGATCTACCCGGAATTACAGTCAGCGTTTGCTCGAAATATCACAACTTGGAACTCAGCATGGGCATACATGAATAAATTAGCATGAGTGAACTTCCATCTACGTCAGTATCAACAATTAAACAATTAGTTAAAGCCTAAGACTTTATTGTCTCTGCATAAAATCATCACCTCAAGAGGAGCATTGCCGTGAAAGTTTTCAGTGAACTGGAAGAACTCGCGGGGCTTGTCCACCCTCGACACCTCTGTGTTGCGGAGGAACTCGTTCAGCACCGTACGCCTGCGCCACCTGCAGGGGAGAACATGAGGAGAAATGTGATAAATTATACGTAAATGCGTAATATGTTTTTTAGGATTTGACATAAATTCGTACAAAATTATAAACCAAATCTTTCATTTATTTCATCAACAGAAAGGCCAGTAAAGCTGATGGATTAGATATGAATATTAGCAGCTGGGCACCACTACTTCACTGGATACCGCTACAGCTACATGCTCTAAATGTAGCGGGCGCTATCGCTACGCTCACTAGATTGTAGCGCCGCTACCGCTACTGAAAATGTAGCGCGCTACTGCCCACCTCTGAATATTAGTCAGGCGAAGCCAAAAGAGGGGCGAATATTAATTTGTGTAAATCAGGGTGATGGTGAGTGTATAAATATGAACTCGTAGCGCCAAGTGCATGCGGTGATGACCACAATTGACCAGTTACTGTTAAGACATGGTTAGGTATCAGATTTTGTTCGAGTGCACCTAGGGAATGAAGAATTACTAACTAATCACCTGGTACAGCTAGAACATGGCTCGTTACTGGTTATAGCCCGAGTACACCTAAAATATGGTTCGTTACTAGATGTTGCTTAGGCGCACCTAGAACATGGCTGGCTACTTGGTATTGCCCGGGAGCACCTAGAACATGGTTAACTACTAGATATTGCCCTAGTAAGCATAGAACTTAGCTATTTACTAGATATTGCTCTTGTGCACCTAGAACAAAGCTATTCACTAGATTTTACCATGATGCACCTATTGTTGTGGCGACGTTATTGGCATTGACGGTAGTCTAATGAATCAGTAATTATATTATTTCGCTCATCACTCGCGTTTAACGTATGTGAGAAGCCATACTTAATTAGTGCGTGCTTATTTTAAGCCTTTATTAAAACAAATGTCTTGTTTTGTACGAAAGTTATGGGACCAAACGTGATCACAAGCACCACGGATGAAGTCTAATCAATTTACCGCTACGTACAGAGCGAGTCTCCTTTACCTTTATTAAAACAAATGTTTATTTACCTTTATTAAAACAAATGTCTTCATTTATGCGAAAGTCACGGGAAAAAACGAGATCACAAGCACAACGATGAAGTCTAATAAGTTTACCGTTACAGAGCGGGTCTCTTTACCTTTATTAAACAAATATTTATCTACCTTTGCTAAAACAAATGTCATTATTTGTATCAATATCATAGCACCAAACGAGATGACAATCACAGCAGATGGAGTCTAATCAGCTTACCGTTACAGAGCAAGTCTCCTTTACTTTTATTTAAACAAATGTCATTATTTGTACAAAATTCATAGAACCAAACGAGATGACAATCACAACGGCCGAAGTCTAATCAGCTTACCGTTACAGAGCGAGTCTCCTTTACCTTCATTAAAAAAATATTTATCTACCTTTATGAAAAAACATGTCATTATTTGTACAAAATTCATAGGAACAAACGAGATCACAATCACAACGGCTGAAGTCTAATCAGCTTACCGTTACAGAGCGAGTCAACGGACGCGTGCAGAGCGGCCGAGAGCACCGCGACCGCCTCAGCTGTGGGGGCGACACCCTGAGCTATCCTCAG
>NW_025936749.1:0-6907 GCF_000764305.2 Hyalella azteca | reverse complement strand
TCCGGCAGTTGATTCCAAATGGGATCCGTCAGAAATTTTTGTACATTTAAACTCGACCCTCAACAGACAGAAGAGGTCGTTGGATGACAGTGTGGTAGACATCCTACAGCCCGTCACAGGCGGGAGGCAGGCGCGCTTCTACTACTACGAAACGAGTGAAGCCTTCAACACTTCTTTGGCATTCTTACTTCCGCTTTACTCTTTCAGTTTGCCTGGTTAGTATCGATTATAATTAATATTGCTGGTAACTTCTGCACTGCAATAATTTTAAATTACATGGCTATACTGATGTAAGATTGAAAGCTTTATAGAATGAAACGGAAGTAAATGGACGATGAAAATTTTCTAACTATGGTAATTGATTTGGCCAACCATTCATAAAATAGTAATGTATCCTAGTCCTATATTCAGTTTGCAAATGAATCATCATATACTAGTTCACTATAATCACGTGCATTTTACGGAACACAGGTGCAGGTGACTCAGCGGTAGACGACGGCATAGACGGTAACATCTTCGGCACGTTGTCGTTCGTGAGCATCACACTGCTGGCGTGGCTCGCGGTTGCCATCTACACCACGACCCTAGGGCGGGCAGGGGGAGAGGAAGGGGAGACTGTGGAGGAGAGTGCTCGGTATCTCCTGAACCCGGTCTTTCCTGGGGCTCAGGTGCAGTTACATTTAATATATGCAACCATTCATAATATGTATGATTTAAAAAGTTTCAATTACGTTCGTATCCTACAAAGTAAATTTTGATATCACTTGTTTGCTTAAATCGCAGAGTAACTAAGAATTTAAAAGCCAACATAAATTCATATCTTTATAGAAAACGTTTCGGAGACCAGCTCCATCGTCAGTTCGTAGAATCTAGAATCACAAATCAGAAGACACAAATTAATACATTGAGAGCACAGAACGAAATTAAAAACCTAAATTTACAAGTAATAGACGGAGCACAAAAAACTATCTATTCACAATTTCAAGGGGATAGGAGCTAACAGTTGAATTCAAACTGGGCCTAAGTTCATAGATGTACAATGATTCTAAAATGCTATAATCTGAAGTACCGGAGGTGGAAGCTAACACCCTAAAGTCACTGTTAGAAACAAGGGACATCACACTGCTTGGCGTGAGCGCGCACAGCCGAATGAGGAGGGCGATATGGCAACTGTCCGGTCTTACAACTCCTGCCCTTATGCTCAGCGACCCTGGAATAAAGATTGCGTGACGTCATCCCGACATACGCAGATTCACATTGTGCACAACGAAATTTATGAACGATCGCATATGAACAGGGAGCATATCTTTATATCTAAAGATATAACCAATTTTGAAAGTGTTTACAAGAACAATATGAAGTTTGACGTTTGGAAAGTATCTATTGAACGAGACTTTTATTTCTCTTGACATAGCTTCGGACGCAGGGCCGAACTATGGAAAAGAACAATGAATAACTTTTCCCACTATCGCGCTCATGAGCAACCTCATTGTATCGCTTCGACATGAATTTATTAAATTGGGATTCACCTGAAACTTATACTAAACTTCATACCTCTGGTACTTGCTCTGGTATTTTGTATGGCTTACCTAAATTCACAAGTCTGATTTTGCCTCGAAGTTTCAATTTCGCCCAATTTTTGACGCGTATAATACTCCTAGTTTTAAACTTGCTAAATTTCTGGTACCAGTTTTAAACTGTTTTACGACTAATCAGTATACTGTTGATAATTCTTATAGGTTTGTGGATCGCTTGAAGAATTACTCCGACGTTCAGGATTTAACTGTGGCCTCATTTGACGTAGAAAATTTGTTCACCAAGTAGGCTATACCCCTTCCCGAAACAATTGAAATTTGCCTCAATTCACTGTTTAAAGATATTAATGATCTTGTGATTGGGTTAAACCGTAAATTTTCCAACTCTATTTTAGAATTATCAGTTCTTAACTCGTTTTTCATATTTGCTGGCAAGTTTTATAGACAGATTGACGGTTTAGGCATGGGACTTCCACTTGGCCCGACTTTCGCAAATATTTTTATGTATTTTCGCGAGGTTTCTTGGCTGGACAAGTGTTCTCTCGATTTTAAGCTATTATTGCATAACAGATACGTCGATGACACCTTTTTAATTTTCAAAGTTCCTTCTCATGTCAAACCATTCTTGGATTTCATAAACTCGCAACATAATTCTATAAAATTTACTATGGAACTTGAATCTAACAATAGTTTGTCCTTCCTCGATTGCAATGTTACCAAATCTAATTGCCGTTTTCTGACTTCTGTGAACCGAAAATCAACTTTCACCGGCCTAAGTACCAGTTTCTTTAGTTTTTGTTCGTTCCGATTCAAGTTAAATGGGCTTCAAACATTATTAAACAGAGGTCTTCGCATTTTTTCTACATATCATGCTTTGCACGCTGAATTTGAATTTTTACGCAATATTTTCTCGCTTAATGGATTTCGGCCGGCAAGTTTGGTGTTACCCAAATCAAAAAATTCACGTCGAAGCGATACAGTGAGATTGCTCCTGAGCGCGATAGTGGGAAAGTCGTTTATTGTTCTTTCCATATTTCGGCCCTGCGTCCGAAGCTATGTCAAGAGAATTAAAAGTCTTGTTCAATAGATACTTTCCAAACGTCAAACTTCATATTGTTCTGGTAAACAGTTTCAAAATCGGTTCTTTCTTTAGATAAAGATATGCTCCCTGTTCATATGCGATCGTCCCTGGTTTATCAATTTCCTTGTGAACAATGTGCACAATGTTGAAGTCACGCAATCTTTATTCCAGGGTCGCTGAGCATAAGGGCAGAAGTTGTAGGGCCGGACAGTTGCTATCTCGCCCCCTCATTCGGTTGTGCGCGCTCACGCCGAGCAGGGTGATGTCCCTATTTCTGACAGGACTTTATGGTGTTAGCTTCTACCTCCGGTACTTCAGATTATAGCATTTTAGAATCATTGTACATCTATAAACTTAAGCCCAGTTTGAATTCAGCTGTTAGCTCCTATCCCCTTGAAATTGTGAATAGATAGTTTTTTTTTGTGCTCCGTCTATTACTTGTAAATTTAGGTTTTTAATTTCGTTCTGTGCTTTAATGTATTAATTTGTGTCTTCTGGTTTGTGCTTCTAGATTCTACGAACTGACGATGGAGCTGGTCTCCGAAACGTTTTCTATAAAGATATGAATTTTTGTGGAATATTCTTTGCTTATGAAGTAAATTTTGTGTACTTTGCGCTGATAGCGTGCGAATCAATGCGAGGCATTTCGGTTAAAACGCACTAATATTAAAAATAATGAAGTTTTTGGAATTCCTAAAACATATGTATATATTTCACTTTCATGGACTATGCTGTGCCATCTCTTTGCTGCCCATGATCATTTTTTTACTTCATTGCGATGACTTTTTTTCTAAATTGACTACTTTCAAAACGCTAAAATTTTCATTTCAGTTACTCCGAAACTCTAGCTTGTTACCAGCAGCCGTGCACAGGGCGCTAGAGGATCTCGCCGATGCGCTGGAGGTCAAGTCGTCCAATTCAAAATCAAATATCACCTGTGTTTCATCAGAAACTGTTGCAAATTTCAAGTCAACAAATAACAGACAGGAGAAGTCGAAGGATAATAGTGTGTCAGGCGTATTGCAGCCCGTCAAAGGCGAGAGACAAGCACGTTTGTTCTACAATTTCGCCAGGCGCTCCGCCTTCAACACTAGCGTTTCTTTCACCACCCCACTTTTCACCTTCTCATATCCAGGCCGGTATTAACTTGAATTAATTTTTCGGTAAATTTATCACAACAAAAATAATTTTTTAAATTTGAAGAAAACTCATATTGAAGTTGAAGGTCATTTACTGAGATTTTGTCGGAGGCTGCATAATATTTTGTAATGACACAAGAGGATAAAAAAGCATCCCCAACTATAATCGTAAAAGTCACTCATTATTAGTTTATTCCGTTAAATCTCTATATTCAGATCATTGTTTTCATCATTTATTTGGAACTGACTCATTGGTTTATTATCCGTTATTTATTGTAACGCAGGGGAGAACGTAAAAACGGACGACATAGCAGACTACGGATACTTCGGCACCTGGTCGTTCGTAAGCATTTTCCTGCTAGGCTGGCTTGCGATAGCGCTGTACTCTCACGTCAATACCTACGCCGGGGACACTGGTAGCGCTGGTCGTCTCATCAACCCCCTTAAGGTAAAGTCACCTAGAATTTACAAGTGCTCGATCAAATTAATTCGTATACGATGCTTAAATAGATTTTTTTATTTAAATAAGAACCCCCTTAAGGCAGAGCTCCTAGAATTTACAAGTGCTTCATCAAATCAATTCGTACACGATGCTTAAATAGATTTTTCATTTAAATGAAAACCCACTTAAGGTAGAGTAACCTAGAATATACAAGTGCTCGATCAAATCAATTCGTATACGATGCTTGAATAGATTTTTTTTATTTGAATAGATTTTTAAGTAGATATATTTTTCATGCCTCGCACTTCAGATGTGCTTTGATAATACATTATAAGTATTGGTTGGCATATAATACACGGATTAGTCCCCCCGGTAATGGACCTGTGAGGTCAAAATGAAGGACTATCGATTACACGGAGATGAAAAATACATTATGCATAATTTTAATCTTATAGTTCGCGACCGTAAATAATTTTTTTAATTATATACTCTAACCTGTCCTGGTATATCAATAAAATATTGTAACCTTAGACGGTATAGCACTATTAAAAATTCAAGGCATTCAGCGCGTTTCTAGCCGTGTCAAGTCAAGTCAAGTTTCAGCCGTGGTCGAGAGCGGACGCTCGTGTTTTGCGGTCCCAGATTTTCAACTTTTAACTTTAACTGTGCCGTTTTCGGAACTCTTTTTTCATTTTTTTATGATCCGTGTCAGTGAATGACTGAATTTTCAGTGAAGTCAGTAAAAGAGAGCGCAAATAGAAAAAAGCCTATAGTAAAAGTGTTTCCATCCGAAATAACGCGATCGAGAGTCAGGGAGGGTCGCATGCAGGCCAGGCGAGGGCAACGTGCAGCACTGCCTCGCCAGCGTAGAACAATAGATCCCTTGTTTTTATGGCCAAGCTTACCTCTTCTACCCTGACACCTTTTACAGCCGCTGACGACTGAAAGCCGCTTATTCTCAAGTCTGTAACAGAGTTTTTACAGCCCTTTGAAACTTACTCAATTTTTACTTAACTTGTTTCAGTTTTAAATTGTGTTTTTTCTTTAGCTCTTGCATTTCATGATGGCTGGTCAGAGAGGAAAAAAATTAAATGAGAAGGCCTCCAGTCCTGTTAAACCGAATTTGAAGATCAAATTGCAAAATGAGCGAGGAGAAATTTGTAAATTTTGCAAGCTGGGATCGCTTCACGTCAATGACGCTACAGTGGCCTGCGATCGTTGCGGGGATACCATCTGCAACAATTGTGCAAAGTTAAGCAAGACTGACTGCTCGGTTATTCGTAAAAACAAGTCAGTACACTGGTACTGTCAGGACTGCCAACAACCTGCACTTAGCGCTGTAAAAAGCGAAAAAATGGTGGAAGAGAAGTGCTCTTCCATGTTTTCTGTTTTTAAAGCCGAAATTGAAGAAACCAACGAGCAAGAGTTTAGAAAGAGAGCCGAAATGGAGGAGAACCACAAGAAAGAATTGAGCTTGTTGCGTAGCGAATTACACTCGTTACGAAACGAGCTGGTGGAAATGAAAGATCATCTGCACCAAACGGAAAATAGTGATAACACAGAAAGTAAAGGCCGCAAAGAGGTCATCTCTGATCTCGCCAACGAGAGCACTCGTGAACTGCTGGATAGAGAGAGAAGAAGACTTAACCTTGTTTGGTTTAACGTTCCCGAAAGCAATGCTTCAGATGCTGAATTTATTACTGATTGCTGTGCCAATGCACTTAACGTCGTTGTGAATATAACGGCATGCATAAGGCTGCGATCAAAAGACGCTACCACCTGTAGACCGCTGCTTGTATCTGTGCAGGATACAGCCCAGGGGCCGTATTATCAAAACTTCGTAAGTACGCAAAATCGACTTACGAGTGGCGTAAGTGCCGACTTGATGACGTAACTCTAGATGTGGTATTATCAAAACATTTGCGCGGGAAGATACGTAACGTAACTGTACGCCTGCTCGGAGATGCCGTAAGTGGAGTTCCGCACAAGTTTTGAGTGTCTGTTGAAGCGATAGGAAACTATTGATTTACTAGCAAGTAATAACACCTTGACTTGTGATAGAATTTTGTCAATAATCCGACAGCGCGGATTATACACGCATAGAATGATGACTCTACTTGTGATGGCTCCACTACTCGATCGTGCAACATTTGCACGATCAAAATATGTGATCGTGCTAAACAGTGCTATTGGAAAAAAAATCAATCATTTTTTCAAAAATTTTCACAAATTTTGTAATTAATTTTCAAAAATTCAATTCATTCATTCCTTCTAGTCGGTACTTTATATCTTTGCCAACCATAATTTTTAGCTCCGTACATAGATTTCTTCTTTAACTGACGCTGTTTATTAAAAAGAGTTCACAACTATTTTAGAACGGCTTTTTCTGGGCCTACAAAGAGCAATACCGACTCAATACCGACACACAGCATTCGATAGTCGATATTATCGAAGGCATCGATTCCCGCCATCGAAGTTCACAGAATGTAAACAAATCCAAAACCTCTGATTGGTCAGTTGGCCAGATGGTTTTGATAGTACGCTTTTAGCTAAGTCTTACGTACGAATGTTTCGATAATGCCAAAATTAGGGTGTACTTACGTAAAACGTAACTTTTTTGTCGGAGGTACAAAAAGTTACGAAGTTTTGATAATACGGCGCCTGGTCGGACATGTGCTTAAGGCTGCGAGAAAACTAAGTGAATTCCCAG
>NW_025936748.1:0-893 GCF_000764305.2 Hyalella azteca | reverse complement strand
AAACTTGAGCAATCACTAATAAAACTCTGAAATGTTTTCGGCTCATCTCATTTTCCGGCTATAATGAAGTTTCGGAATGCGGTGAAGTAACATTAATGATTACACCCGAAAACGGAAAGGCGCGCTTGTTACGGGAAAGACGGCGTTATAGAGCTGATGCGGTTGTCTGCAGAAGCTCTCAGGCCCCACGCCCCACGGTCATCCTTGCGGTTGTCCTGTGGCTTTAAGTCCACCCAGCGTGGACATCCGGAAAAGAAGAAGCTGATGCGGTGATGCCTGGCCGGTTGAAGCTACGGACGTGTGTAAGTTTTTCTGCCTATTTATCGACGTCTGACGACGAATAGTTAATTGAGATTATTGCATTGATAGTTGAACTTTTCATTGCATTAATAGTTGAGTCCGTCAAATTACACAAAAAACGGATAAAATGCCCAAACGCAGGAAAAAGGAACAAGGTGATACTGCTTCAGTATCATCTGACTGCTCCGAGACCAACTCTCAATCTGCATCACTCTCTAAGCCTAATCTCTCTGGAAGTGCAATACCGACCTGGTCTCAAATGCCGCCTCTCAGCCCCAATGACACTGTCCTACCTAGTGCAGAGGTAAATGAGGTTGAGGACTTGAGGTACATGACATGGACGACTTACATGTTAACGACACTGTCGAAACGGATACATTTGAGGGCTTCCTACCTAGGCTGGAAAGCTATAACAACAACCTTCTGAAGTGAATGCCAATGATCAATTTGAATCTCAGCAACACGCATCCATGCCAATCCCAATTTTAGCAACAAATAGGAAAAACCCAAGGATGGAGGCAGCAACAATGGATGAGGTTCCCCTTTTGAAACGTCCCCTTGTCATAGCAGAAGAAGAAATGTCTGACGCCATG
>NW_025936747.1:0-995 GCF_000764305.2 Hyalella azteca | reverse complement strand
CTCTAAGTGGACCGGCGAAAGCTGATAATGGTAGCAGGGATTATTTTTTTAACTCTAAAGCTCCCATTATCTTGCGAGCTTCCAAGTCCAGGATATTGGTGAAAGCTTCGGCTCTTCCAATCGTGAATACATCGAAGAAGAAATTCAGCCAATTACAATCATGAAGAATTACGTGGACTATAGGATTAAATTATATCATTTTATGAAAGAAGAAATTCAGCATTTTACAATCATGAAGAACTATAGGATTAAATTATTTCATTTTTTGTAGGAACTTTTGAAACACACGAAGAATGTACACAATAAGATGAATTACTTTGACACATGAATAGAAGAAAACATGAATCACATGTTATATTTGGTAATAAAATTTGTTGCAGCACGTTTCAACGTCCTACAAATCAATAATTTTAACGAATTAATAATTCTGATTTCGTAAATCCCACTGAGTTAAGGTAAAGAAAAATAATCTGCAGTCAAGAAGCATTTCTCAAAGTTGAAATCTCCTACTATTTAACCTAAGTACTTTACAAAACTTGATTATGATGTATTTTCAGTCGCAAATGTTCGTCATTCTGATTAGAAACAACTTATTGAGCCTAAGGTTTTCTAACTGATCAATTTTCCAATTCAAAGTCAAACATTCAAGCACTTATTACGCTGTTGAATCTTGCAAAAAAAATATAGTCTTGCAAAAATATATATATAATAATCCGTGATTTACGATAATAATTTACCCAGATTTCCGTTATTATCATTGCCAGTAGTGGCTTAGCGGTTCATATCACCAAGTTTAGCATAGCAAGTTAGGGGTTTGAAGCCCGCAGCAAGCTGGAAAACTTTAGACGAAATTGGCAAGATGGTAAAGGACCAGGGACAGGCCAAACTGATCTCTACAAAGCTGACATAACTATATTTTTAATAATGTCACTCATTTGCTTGAATCGCAAATTCACTAAAAACTTAAAAGCAAAGAAAAAACTCCACAAAAATTC
>NW_025936746.1:0-375 GCF_000764305.2 Hyalella azteca | reverse complement strand
AGAGTTGCATTAATTTAATTTGAAGCACACTGCAATTTTTTATATAATGAAAATATTATACGCTTAATGGAAGTTGAAACGAAATCAGAATCTTCTAAGACTATCGGTCTTATTTACATCTAAGAGGTATCGAACCAATGGGTGCATGAAGGTGTAGCAACGTCCTGCCTGACTTCTTTGATCAATCCACCTAAGAAATAGTTCATTTTTGTGTTAACTTCGTCATAGCCTTTTTGCTCATTGTCAGTTCAACACCAGCCCTGTACCAGTAAACAATAAACTTGAATCACAGCTTACTTAAGCCTCTCCCTAGCCTCTGAGTGTCTAGAAAACCTTTATTACCGCATTGTCAGATCAATCTTTACAAAGGCAGTG
>NW_025936745.1:1269568-1275264 GCF_000764305.2 Hyalella azteca | reverse complement strand
CACTAGGTAGGAATAGCACTAGCACCAGCACTAGGTAGGAATAGCATTAGCACCAGCGCTAGGTAGGAATAGCACCAGCACTAGGTAGGAATGTCACCAGCAGTAGGTAGGAATAGCAATAGTACCAGCACTAGGTAGGAATAGCACTAGCACCAGCACTAGGTAGGAATAGCACTAGCACCAACACTAGGTAGGAATAGCATTATCACCCATGGCCCTGGAAGGTGACGGGCGCTTCTCGGGAAAGGTCACAAATGAAAGTATCGCTGCTTTCATCTTAGCAAATTAGGTTATTTAATATACATATTAATGCTCCTATAAGCAAAAATATATATTATTATTCAGCAGTAATGTGTATGGATATTATATACCTAAAATATAAACTAAATTCCCATGATTTAATTGAAAAAGAAGCACCGCACTCACCGGTCGTTAAGAGAACCAAGCAACGTACGCTCCCCATGACGTTCTGATTGACACTGCTGCAGTGCTGTCACCCGCTGCGTTTTGAAGTCGCTGCCCGGGTTGCCAACGCGTGTTTTTTTACCCTTTCTCTGCACCAGCCAATTCGAGGAATTATTTAGTTATTTTCCTACACATTGTAGCTTGTTACTTTAATGTAACGTAGCTTGTTACTTTAATGTAACTTCACTTGTTACTTTAATACAACGTCGCTTGTTACTTTAAAGCATGAAGTCGCTGCCCGGGTTGCCAACGCGTGTTTTTTTTGCCCTTTCTCTGCACCAGACAATTCGAAGAATTATTCAGTGATTTTCCTACACATTGTAGCTTGTTACTTTAATGCAACGTAGCTTGTTACTTTAATGCAACGTAGCTCGTTACTTTAATGCAACGTAGCTTGTTACTTTAATGCAACGTAGCTTGTTACTTTAATGCAACGTAGCTTGTTACTTTAATGCAACGTAGCTTGTTACTTTAATGCAACGTAGCTTGTTACTTTAATGCAACGTAGCTTGTTACTTTAATGCAACGTAGCTTGTTACTTTAATGCAACGTAGCTTGTTACTTTAATGCAACGTAGCTTGTTACTTTAATGCAACGTAGCTTGTTACTTTAATGCAACGTAGCTTGTTACTTTAATGCAACGTAGCTTGTTACTTTAATGCAACGTAGCTTGTTACTTTAATGCAACGTAGCTTGTTACTTTAATGCAACGTAGCTTGTTACTTTAATGCAACGTAGCTTGTTACTTTAATGCAACGTAGCTTGTTACTTTAATGCAACGTAGCTTGTTACTTTAATGCAACGTAGCTTGTTACTTTAATGCAACGTAGCTTGTTACTTTAATGCAACGTAGCTTGTTACTTTAATGCAANTCTAGTCTGTTCTTGTTCTTAATCTAGTCTGTTCTTGTTCTTTATCTAGTCTGTTCTTGTTCTTTATCTAGTCTGTTCTTGTTCTTGATCTAGTCTGTTCTTGTTCTTTATCTAGTCTGTTATTGTTCTTTATCTAGTCTGTTCTTGTTCTTTATCTAGTCTGGAGGCTGTTCCACATGACCACATGCGCAGTTTTTTTTACAACATTTCTCATTAACTTCTTGTTTAACTTAACTTAACTTCTCATTAACTTCACTTCTTGTTTGTTTGTTTGTCTGCTACAAACCTTATAATTGATATTTAACAAACTTCTACCTAATGAATTGATCTGAAATTTTGCACACTTGTGTAAAGTTGTAGACAATGCATGAATCAATTGACAGAATAAATAATTTATAAATTATTTTCTTTCATACGAAAAAATATATTAATGTTTTTTTAATATATGAAAATAAAATCAGAAATTCATTGTACGTGTGCAACATGTACTTTCATGAATGTTGAATAGCACCCCATGAATGTTGAATGTCGCTCCATGAATGTTGAATGTCGCCCCATGAATGTTGAATGTCGCTCCATGAATGTTGAATGTCGCTCCATGAATGTTGAATAGCACCCCATGAATGTTGAATGTCGCTCCATGAATGTTGAATAGTGCCCCATGAATGTTGAATGTCGCTCCATGAATGTTGAATAGCACCCCATGAATGTTGAATAGCACCCCATGAATGTTGAATAGCACCCCATGAATGTTGAATAGCACCCCATGAATGTTGAATAGCACCCCATGAATGTTGAATAGCACCCCATGAATGTTGAATAGCACCCCATGAATGTTGAATAGCACCCCATGAATGTTGAATAGCACCCCATGAATGTTGAATAGCACCCCATGAATGTTGAATAGCACCCCATGAATGTTGAATAGCACCCCATGAATGTTGAATAGCACCCCATGAATGTTGAATAGCACCCCATGAATGTTGAATAGCACCCCATGAATGTTGAATAGCACCCCATGAATGTTGAATAGCACCCCATGAATGTTGAATAGCACCCCATGAATGTTGAATAGCACCCCATGAATGTTGAATAGCACCCCATGAATGTTGAATAGCACCCCATGAATGTTGAATAGCACCCCATGAATGTTGAATAGCACCCCATGAATGTTGAATAGCACCCCATGAATGTTGAATAGCACCCCATGAATGTTGAATAGCACCCCATGAATGTTGAATAGCACCCCATGAATGTTGAATAGCACCCCATGAATGTTGAATAGCACCCCATGAATGTTGAATAGCACCCCATGAATGTTGAATAGCACCCCATGAATGTTGAATAGCACCCCATGAATGTTGAATAGCACCCCATGAATGTTGAATAGCACCCCATGAATGTTGAATAGCACCCCATGAATGTTGAATAGCACCCCATGAATGTTGAATAGCACCCCATGAATGTTGAATAGCACCCCATGAATGTTGAATAGCACCCCATGAATGTTGAATAGCACCCCATGAATGTTGAATAGCACCCCATGAATGTTGAATAGCACCCCATGAATGTTGAATAGCACCCCATGAATGTTGAATAGCACCCCATGAATGTTGAATAGCACCCCATGAATGTTGAATAGCACCCCATGAATGTTGAATAGCACCCCATGAATGTTGAATAGCACCCCATGAATGTTGAATAGCACCCCATGAATGTTGAATAGCACCCCATGAATGTTGAATAGCACCCCATGAATGTTGAATAGCACCCCATGAATGTTGAATAGCACCCCATGAATGTTGAATAGCACCCCATGAATGTTGAATAGCACCCCATGAATGTTGAATAGCACCCCATGAATGTTGAATAGCACCCCATGAATGTTGAATAGCACCCCATGAATGTTGAATAGCACCCCATGAATGTTGAATAGCACCCCATGAATGTTGAATAGCACCCCATGAATGTTGAATAGCACCCCATGAATGTTGAATAGCACCCCATGAATGTTGAATAGCACCCCATGAATGTTGAATAGCACCCCATGAATGTTGAATAGCACCCCATGAATGTTGAATAGCACCCCATGAATGTTGAATAGCACCCCATGAATGTTGAATAGCACCCCATGAATGTTGAATAGCACCCCATGAATGTTGAATAGCACCCCATGAATGTTGAATAGCACCCCATGAATGTTGAATAGCACCCCATGAATGTTGAATAGCACCCCATGAATGTTGAATAGCACCCCATGAATGTTGAATAGCACCCCATGAATGTTGAATAGCACCCCATGAATGTTGAATAGCACCCCATGAATGTTGAATAGCACCCCATGAATGTTGAATAGCACCCCATGAATGTTGAATAGCACCCCATGAATGTTGAATAGCACCCCATGAATGTTGAATAGCACCCCATGAATGTTGAATAGCACCCCATGAATGTTGAATAGCACCCCATGAATGTTGAATAGCACCCCATGAATGTTGAATAGCACCCCATGAATGTTGAATAGCACCCCATGAATGTTGAATAGCACCCCATGAATGTTGAATAGCACCCCATGAATGTTGAATAGCACCCCATGAATGTTGAATAGCACCCCATGAATGTTGAATAGCACCCCATGAATGTTGAATANCAGTAATACGGGGAGTAATACGTGCAGTAATACGTGCAGTAATACGGGCAGTAATACTGGTAGTAATACGTGCAGTAATACGTGCAGTAATACGTGCAGTAATACGTGCAGTAATACGTGCAGTAATACGCGCAGTAATACGGGCAGTAATAGGTGCAGTAATAGGTGCAGTAATACGTGCAGTAATACGTGCAGTAATACGGGCAGTAATACGTGCAGTAAGTAATACGGGCAGTAATACGTGCAGTAAGTAATACGGGCAGTAATACGTGCAGTAATATGTGCAGTAATACGTGCAGTAATACGCGCAGTAATACGTGCAGTAATACGCGCAGTAATACGGGCAGTTATACGGGCAGTAATACGTGCAGTAATACGTGCAGTAATACGTGCAGTAATACGGGCAGTAATACGGGCAGTAATACGTGCAGTGTTACGGGCAGCAATACGGGCAGCAATACGGGCAGTAATACGGGCAGTAATACGGGCAGTAATACGGGCAGTAATACGGGCAGTAATACGGGCAGTAATACTGGCAGTAATACGGGCAGTTATACGGGCAGTAATACGTGCAGTAATACGTGCAGTTATACGGGCAGTAATAGTGTTAAGTGGAGGTTTAGGTTAACTTAGTGAAGGTTTAGGTTAACAAGGTAACTTGGTTATTTACGGACGGATCACTTCGAAATTTTATACACGTATGTAAAACAGAGATCTAAGACTTTTTTGTTTATGTGAATTTTTCACAAAAATGAAAGAAAACGTGAAATTCTTAGAAAACGGACAAAAATAGGGGGTACTGTAGAAATCTATCTAGCCCTAGGATTTTCAAGCTACAACATAGAGACACATATCATTCGATGCGTAAAGACCATATCTAATAACTGATCATTATGATTTTTGCAATTTTTCATTTATGTGAGTTAGGGGGCATTTTTCGTAAATTTTCGTACGTTTTCTGTTTCACCCCCGGTCACCCCTCCTTTTTGCAGAATAAAATTCAAACTATAAGGAAATTAGAAAAACGCCTGCGAAATTTTGTAGATATTTTTTCGCAAATTGAATGGTAAATGTCTCATTGTTGTAGCTTCAAAACTGTAGGAGGAAATAGATTTGCCGTGAGAAAGGTTTTCAAACTTTTCAGTAGAGGCGAAAAACCACCGCGCGCTTTGTAAAGGCATGTAACGTAGCCCAGGGACCATATACTTTAAAAACTCGCTAAGTGAACGTAAGTACTTGCGCTCTATTTTCTTGTCTATGATTGGTGGATTTTGCCTGAAAGGCCGGCAATGATTGGCTGATGAACTTACGATCTCTTAACTTTTTTTGAAAGTATGGGACCTGATAAGTAAGCGTTATCTCACTTCAAAGTCAGTCAGCATTGCATAGGACGACTACATCAACACCTTCCCGCATGATAGATGAGTGGTAACTGAGCTGCAGGTCCAGTTATAGCATATTTAATAGTGCCTGGCCGGAATTATCCCCCTTGACTTTTGTGAAGAGACTCCACCTTTCGGGATCTGTCGAGAACGCATAAATCAACGTACAGAGATGGGTCTAGTACCGTTCGATGCGGCAGAAAGTAAGCTTTAGGATGAGAATAAAAACAGGAAAAGCCGAAAATTCGATCTTGCACCCAGACGCTCCCCTTAAAATGCAGTTAATGGAATTATACCCCACTCAGCCTCCCCCACTCAGCCTCCCAC
>NW_025936745.1:1247334-1268985 GCF_000764305.2 Hyalella azteca | reverse complement strand
AACCGTCTGTTGAACCGTCTGTTGAACCGTCTGTTGCACCGTCTGTTTAACCGTCTGTTGAACCGTCTGTTGAACCGTCTGTTGCACCGTCTGTTTAACCGTCTGTTGAACCGTCTGTTGAACCGTCTGTTGCACCGTCTGTTGCACCGTCTGTTGAACCGTCTGTTGAACCGCCTGTTTAACCTTCCGTTGAACCGCCTGTTGAACCGTCTGTTTAACCTTCTGTTGAACCTGTCTCTTATACACATCTAGATGTGTATAAGAGACAGGAATGAAGGGTGAATGACTGATGAATGAAGGGTGAATGAAGGGTGAATGGCTGGTGAATGAAGGGTGAATGGATGGTGAATGAAGGGTGAATGGCTGGTGAATGAAGGGAGAATGAAGGGTGAATGAAGGGTGAATGAAGGGCGAATGGCTGGTGAATGAAGGGTGAATGGCTGGTGAATGAAGGGTGAATGAAGGGTGAATGAAGGGAGAATGGCTGGTGAATGAAGGGTGAATGAAGGGAGGATGGCCGGTGAATGAAGGGTGAATGAAGGGTGAATAAGAGTAATGGGTTATTGAAATAATCATGCTAACGTATAATTGATAAACTTATCAATTATTATTATTATTATCAATTATATTAAATTATTTATTATCAATAAACTTTAATTGATAATAAACTGACAAAACGGTAATTATAAGTATCTTTTTTCAATTAATTTGTTATATGAAGTTGTAGGTAACACAGTAATAATTTCAATGGTAAATTTAGGTTAAATGAAACTTGCGGGACAAAAGGGTAACTTTTTCAATTAATTTGTTATATGAAGTTGTAGGTAACACAGTAATAATTTCAATGGTAAATTTAGGTTAAATGAAACTTGCGGGACAAAAGGGTAACTTTTTCAATTAATTTGTTATATGAAGTTGTAGGTAACACAGTAATAATTTCAATGGTAAATTTAGGTTAAATGAAACTTGCGGGACAAAAGGGTAACTTTTTCAATTAATTTGTTATATGAAGTTGTAGGTAACACAGTAATAATTTCAATGGTAAATTTAGGTTAAATGAAACTTGCGGGACAAAAGGGTAACTTTTTCAATTAATTTGTTATATGAAGTTGTAGGTAACACAGTAATAATTTCAATGGTAAATTTAGGTTAAATGAAACTTGCGGGACAAAAGGGTAACTTTTTCAATTAATTTGTTATATGAAGTTGTAGGTAACACAGTAATAATTTCAATGGTAAATTTAGGTTAAATGAAACTTGCGGGACAAAAGGGTAACTTTTTCAATTAATTTGTTATATGAAGTTGTAGGTAACACAGTAATAATTTCAATGGTAAATTTAGGTTAAATGAAACTTGCGGGACAAAAGGGTAACTTTTTCAATTAATTTGTTATATGAAGTTGTAGGTAACACAGTAATAATTTCAATGGTAAATTTAGGTTAAATGAAACTTGCGGGACAAAAGGGTAACTTTTTCAATTAATTTGTTATATGAAGTTGTAGGTAACACAGTAATAATTTCAATGGTAAATTTAGGTTAAATGAAACTTGCGGGACAAAAGGGTAACTTTTTCAATTAATTTGTTATATGAAGTTGTAGGTAACACAGTAATAATTTCAATGGTAAATTTAGGTTAAATGAAACTTGCGGGACAAAAGGGTAACTTTTTCAATTAATTTGTTATATGAAGTTGTAGGTAACACAGTAATAATTTCAATGGTAAATTTAGGTTAAATGAAACTTGCGGGACAAAAGGGTAACTTTTTCAATTAATTTGTTATATGAAGTTGTAGGTAACACAGTAATAATTTCAATGGTAAATTTAGGTTAAATGAAACTTGCGGGACAAAAGGGTAACTTTTTCAATTAATTTGTTATATGAAGTTGTAGGTAACACAGTAATAATTTCAATGGTAAATTTAGGTTAAATGAAACTTGCGGGACAAAAGGGTAACTTTTTCAATTAATTTGTTATATGAAGTTGTAGGTAACACAGTAATAATTTCAATGGTAAATTTAGGTTAAATGAAACTTGCGGGACAAAAGGGTAACTTTTTCAATTAATTTGTTATATGAAGTTGTAGGTAACACAGTAATAATTTCAATGGTAAATTTAGGTTAAATGACAATTGTATTTCTTGCGTGAAAATGTTACCCGCTCCTGCAGCCGCGTTCACGTAGAGTGCTAATTTGCCGACCTTGCTTCGTGAACGTGAGATTTCATTGATAAAGTTTGTGTTTTTATATTAAATTATTTATTTAAATACGTTTATGATATAGAAATTTATTTTATAAATATCTGAAATTTATTATATATATATTTTTACTAAATATATTTTAATGCAAAAAAATCTATTTATAAATTTCTAAAAATAGATAATATATACTTTTTTATTATATGTATATATTTATGAACATGGATAAAGAGTTTATTGCACTGTAATGTTGATATACAGTCTGTTGCACCGCCTGTTTAACCGTTTGTTGAACCGCCTGTTTAACCTTCTGTTGAACCTTCTGTTGAACCGTCTGTTGAACCGTCTGTTTAACCGTCTGTTGAACCGTCTGTTGAACCGTCTGTTGCACCGTCTGTTGCACCGTCTGTTGCACCGTCTGTTGCACCGCCTGTTGCACCGTCTGTTGCACCGTCTGTTGCACCGTCTGTTGAACCGTCTGTTGAACCGCCTGTTTAACCGTCTGTTGAACTAACCGGATGAACGCAAATAAATATATTATATTTAAATAATAGACTTTAATTATAAATAAATAAATAAATAAATAATAATTATTCATTAAAGTTTAAATTTTATGCGGAATTAAAAGGCAGGCAAAATGGCGGGAAACTGAGGTGCCGTGAACACGTTCAGGACATGTTAGGGTGCCGCGTGCTCTCTATAACTGCTATATTATTTAATTAATATAATATAACTATAATATAACTAGCTTTAACTTTACCACGTTGAATGTTGCGAGGAGAGGGGGAATGGGGGGAGGGGATATCATTGAGGAGAGGGGGAAAAGGGGGGAGAAGGGTCAATAAACCCCCCTACTCCCCCCGTTCTTTTACTGAGTGAGGAGAGAAAAAAAAACCCTCACCCACTCCTCCCGTTACCAAGAAGATAATTGGGGGTGAGAGTTGGGGGGGAAACGGGGGATATTTTATAAACCCGGGGTAAGGAGAGAAGAGCCGAGGAGCTGCGGATAACAAGGGCATAACGCTCGGCTCGGCTGCACGCTATTGGTCAGTTTGCCTGTAACAGCGTCACGTGACCAGCAAGCGGCGCTGCTATTGGCTGGTTTTACACTGTTGCTGTGACGTCACATTTTTCATCACGTGACCCTTTCAGTTGCCGCTCTGCTTTCTTACTGTGTGGATGTGTGCTCGACTAATGCGCATTTTCTCGTACTTTTTAGTGGTTTAAGCTTATTGTGAAGTGATAATATTAATAGAATTTGATGTGGAAGGTTCGAGAACAATACTGATGTGTTTTATAGGCTGTATAAGTTCTTAAAATAGGCTAAAAGCCGGTGAAAACTAGCTGCATTGCTATACGTACATCCCGCGAAATCTCGAAACTCTGTCAAATCAGCTGTTTTCCATGTGATGCCTGCTTGCTGGCACATTTTTGCCGGTGTTTGTTTACTCTGCAATAAGTAATAAGCTTTCCCAGGTTTGTTATTAGCAAGTAAATAGTTTATAACAGCATATAATGTCCGCATGACCCCCCCTCCATCCCCGCCATGTCGCCCCACCGCCACCACCGTGTGCTGTTCATGCCTACCTGTTAATTCTGTTAACGTTTGTTTTGAACCTAAACGTTTGTTGCTATCTTCATTACTTGATTACAAACGTTTATATTGCATTTTCCTATAGTTTTCTTCATGTAGTCTCGTGATATGATGTGTGATGTGATGATGGTGGTGACGTACACGCGTGTACGCGGGTGACTGTGCGTGCGTGCGTGCGTATGTACGTGCTGCGGTGGTGACGTACACGCGTGTACGCGGGTGACTGTGCGTGCGTGCGTTCGTATGTACGTGCTGCGGTAACGGCCTGTGCGTGTACACTTCGCTTCAAGTGTGTACGTCGGTATGTCCGTGTACGTATAGAGATTGTGTACGCGCTCGAACAAAGCGAGTGGGGAGAGAGGGGAGGTGAGGGGCGGGGGGATGGGATAGAGAGGGGAGAGGGAGGGGAAGTGTGTGAGGGGGACACGCGTACACGCGTGTACGCTGCTTGTCGGTGTGTGCGTGCAGACACGTACATGAACTTCTACACGAGGCTGTGTGTACTGATAATGATGACTTGTGTGTTGTATATATATACATATACACTATCTATGTACATATATATATATATACTATCTATATATACATATACATTATCTATAATGTATATACATACCCCCTTGTGTAATGGGTGCCTCGTACTCATTGTATATATATTGTATATGTATACACATTGTATATTTATATATATACCACTGTGTGCATATATATACCCTATCCTATGGACACGGTGCCCCATGGGGACATTGTGCCCCATTGAGCACAGTGCCCCCCATTTGTGGGGACACTGTCCCCACAAATGTCCCCAAATGTTATGGGGACATTTGCTCCCCCCTGTGTTTGTCTTGGGGACTTGGTGCCCCATGGGACCTGCCCCGGGTCCCCATGGGGCACCATGGGGAGACGGTCTACCGTCTGTAGGGTCTAGACGGTCTACCTCTACGGTAACATTAAGAATCTGCCACCTGCCTCTTCACCACCTGCCTCTTCACCACCTGCCTCTTCACCACCTGCCTCTTCACCACCTGCCTTTTCACCACCNATTAATATTGTATATCAATACAAGACCACACAAGTTTCATGTTTTATGTACATTTTAACGTCCGTTTTATTCTGTATGCTCAATAAATCCCATCATTTCATAGTACAACATTATATACATCTAAATAATTATAATATATATATTACTTATATTATAATATTAATTATATAATTGCCATTGTCTATTAATTGCCATTAGCGTCTAGACTAACAGGACTTATTTTTAATTAATATATAAAAATTAATAATTTTTATATATTATTTTTTATATAATATATTTTTATATAATATTTTTATATTTTTTATAAATATATATAAGATTAATAATAAACTTATATTATTATTATTAATATTATAATATTAATTATATACCCATCTTTTATGAAGCTGTTCATAATCTTTTTTCAGATGATATATCCAGCAATGATAGCTTAAAGATCTCAAAGTATTCAACACTTACAATATACAGTATATACTGCTTGTCATATATATATATATATACTGTATTTCATATATACTCTGAGCTTCATAAGCTGCTTTACTGATATAAAGTTGATATTAAAGGCAACTTCTGCATCTTCAGGTGAGATAAATCCTGTTTTTACCCTCATTTAACCTGTTTTTACCCTCTTTTACCTCTTTTACCCTCATTTACCCTGTTTTATCCTGATTTTCCTTAATTTACCCCGTTTTACCTTCATTAACCCTGTTTTTACCCTCATTTACCCTGTTTTTACCCTCATTAACCCTGTTTTTGTCCTCATTTACCCTGTCTTTACCCTCATTTAAGCTTGTTTTTACCCTCATTTACCCTGTCTTTATCCTCATTTACCCTGATTTACCCTAATATACCCCTGTTTTTACCCTCATTTACCCTGTTTTACCCTCATTTACCCTGTCTTTACCCTCATTTACCCTGTTTTATCCTGATTTACCCTGATATACCCCCTGTTTTTACCCTCATTTACCCTGTCTTTGCCCTCATTTACCCTGTTTTACCCTCATTTACTCTATTTTTACCCTCATTTACCCTGTTTTATCCTGAGTTATCCTGCTTTTACCCTCATTTACCCTGTATTTACCTCATTTACCCTGTTTTTCTCATTTACCCTGTTTATACTCTCATTTACCCTATTTTACCCATATTTACCCTGTTTTTACCTTCATTTACCCTGTTTTTACTCTCATTTACCCTGTTTTTAACCTCATTAACCCTGTTTTTACCCTAATTTGCCCTGTTTTTACCTCATTTAAGCTGTTTTTACCCTCATTAACCCTGGTTTTACCCTCATTAACCCTGGTTTTACCCTCATTAACCCTGGTTTTACCCTTATTTACTCTGTTTTACCCTCATTTACCCTCTTTTTACCCTCATTAACCCTGGTTTTACCCTTGTTAACCCTGGTTTCACCCTCATTAACCCTGTTTTTACCCTCATTTGCCCTGTTTTTCTCATTTATCCTGTTTATACTCTCATTTACCCTATTTTACCCATATATACCCTGTTTTTACCTTAATTTACCTGTTTCATCCTGATTTACCCTGTATTTACCCTCATTTACCCTGTCTTTACCCTCATTTACCCTGTTTTTACCCTCACTTGCCCTGTTTTTACCCTCATTTGCCCTGTTTTCACTCTAATTTGCCCTGTTTTTACCCTCATTTAGCCTGTTTTATTCTCATTTACACTGGTTTTAGCCTCATTTACCTGTTTTACTCCATTTACCCTGTTATATACTCTCATTTACCCTTTCATTAGCCCTGTTTACCCTGTTTTACTCTGATTTACCCTGTTTTACTCTGATTTACCCTGTTTTTAGCCTCATTTACCCTGATTTTAAGCCTCATTTACCCTGTTTTACCGTCATTTACCTTCATCTACCCTGTTTTACACTCAGTTACCCTGTTTTTAGCCTTGTATTTACCCTGGTTTTAGCCTGTATGGCGCTGTATTTTCGCGATTTTTGTACATCCCTGCTGCTTTATATTGTATATTTAATAATTTGGTATGTATAGTTAGTCTGAAGGATATGTATACATCAAGCATATATAATGTATATTATGTAATATGTAAAATTTAATATAATATTGAAGAGAATAGAGCTACAAATTACTTTCTTTTCTGAATTGCTCACTTTTAACAAAGAACAAGATTTTCAAACACCATTTATCATGAAACAAGTGCAAATCTATGTAACCAAAAGGTACCTATACGCTTGCATGAACAAATGTTATAATAAAAATACAGCCAATTTTGATAGTTGTCTTTAATTAAATTTTTGATTAATATAAAATGTTTTAAATGGGTAATAGGTATATAATTTTAATAAATATTTTCATGCGCAGCAATCAAAGATGGCCGACAACGAGGCTGCCGTCACGGCTCCTGCCAGAGGTACGAGAAGTGCAGGCATATATATACTTAACCAACGAGGCTCCTGCCAGAGGTAAGAGAAGTGCAGGCATATATATACTTAACCAACGAGGCTCCTGCCAGAGGTAAACCTGTCTCTTATACACATCTAGATGTGTATAAGAGACAATATATATACTTAACCATCTACTTATTATACATGTCATACATATCATACATACTATATTTTGTGGTAAAAAATAGTCAACTGACAACAATATTTGTCTGTGTGCAGATGAGGCCAAAGTGACAAACGGGGCCGCGGCCGATGGCCTCGAAACGGCCAAAATGGCCAATGGGGACGTGGCCTCTTCTGTGGTTAATGGCAAATCATCATCTGATGATGATGTTAAATCATCCCATAATGATGATGGTGGCCATAATAATGATGGTGGTGACCATAAAGATGCTGGTGGCCATAATAATGATGGTGGTGGCCATAATGATGGCCATAAAGATGGCCTGAAGGCTCTTGGAAAAGCGGCCACTAACGGTCAGGCCGGCGAGGGTAAAGAAAAACAAGAAACTGCAGCAAAAGACAATGAAGACGATGAAATAAAGGAAGTGAGTCAGGGTGACTCAAATAAAACGTCTGATGACCCACTTAAAGGCCATGACCCACTTAAGACTGATGACCCACTTAAGAGCGATGACCCACTTAAGAGTGATGAACCACTTAAAGCTGACGACCCACTTAAAGCTGACGACCCACTTAAAGCTGACGACCCACTTAAAGCTGGTGACCCACTTAAGGCTGACGACCCACTTAAGAGTGATGACCCACTCAAATCTGATGACCCACTTAAAGCTAATGACCCACTCAAATCCGATGACCCACTTAAATCCGATGACCCACTTGAAACCGGTGACCAACCTAAAACCGACGAACTACCTAAAACTGATGACCCACTTAAGCCCGACGATGCAGGTGGAGCTAATGACCCACTTAAGCCCGATGACCCACTTAAGCCCGACGATGCAGGTGGGGCTAATGACCCACTTAAGTCCGACGATGCAGGTGGGGCGGAGACCCCTAAGAAAAAGAAGAAGAAAAAGCCATCATCGTCCCTGGATGATGACGGCACACCTAAAGAGATGAGGAGGTCCTCCCGTCAGCGCAAGCCTGTCAGCTACGTGGATGATGTCAAGATAGTAGCGAGGCCCGATGATAACAAGGGCGGCAGTGATGTGGAAATGATAGAAGAGAGGGACCCACTTGCTGTCGACGACAAGAGGGCAAAGGTGGGTCAAGAGTAATAGGGTAATGGTAAGTAATGATGTCAAGATAGTGAGGTCCGATGATAGCAAGGGCGGCAGTGATGTAGAAATGATAGAAGAGAGGGACCCACTTGCTGTCGACGACAAGAGGGCAAAGGTGGGTCAAGCGTGTTGGTAAGGTGGGTCAAGGGTAGTGGTAAGGTGGGTCAAGGGTAATGGTAAGGTGGGTCAAGGGTAGTGGTAAGGTGGGTCAAGGGTATTGGTAAGGTGGGTCAAGGGTAATGGTAAGATGGGTCAAGGGTAATGGTAAGATGGGTCAAGGGTATTGGTAAGGTGGGTCAAGGGTAGTGGTAAGGTGGGTCAAGGGTAGTGGTAAGGTGGGTCAAGGGTAATGGTAAGGTGGGTCAAGGGTATTGGTAAGGTGGGTCAAGGGTGATGGTAAGGTGGGTCAAGGGTAATGGTAAGGTGGGTCAAGGGTAATGGTAAGGTGGGTCAAGGGTGCATTTCTGACTCATCTCTTGGATGATGGGTCATTCAGTTGTTTAATATTGATGATTTATAACATATTTATACATACATTTTATTTTCTGTATGGTACTGTAGATTTACATATAATATATTTATATATATTTACATATAATATACATATAATATAGATATACAACATATAACACATGTATACCCCCCCAGGGTATATACATATATCCCATATACAGACCTAGAATATAAACTAATAATATATATTAGTGTAATATTATATTAGTAATTAGTAAGTAATTAGTAGATATATTAGTGTGATATTATATTGTAATTAGTATATATATTAGTGTAATATATTAGTAATTAGTAAGTAATTAGTATATATATAAGTGTATTATTATATTGTATTAGTAATATATTAGTGATGTAATATACAACATATAACACCTATATCTCCCCCCCCCAGGGGCGCGGCGCCCCCCAGAATGTCATCGTTATAGACACGAACACGCTGCTGCGCAACCAGGGCAACCTGGCTGCTGTGGTCGCTGCTCAGCAATCAACCACAGCATCTACCACAGCAGCTACAACCATGCAGCACCTCAACCAGCAGATCAATAACCACTCAATCACCCTCACTCAGCACCCCTCAGCACCCTCAGCACCACAGCAGCAGCAGCAGCAGACGGCACAGCAAATGCTGCAGAGTGCTGCGCAGAACGTCACCAGCGTGGGGGGTAACCTCAATATTGGGGGTGAGTGCTTAGTGTTGCTTAGTGTAGCTTAGTGCTGTTTAGTGTAGCTTAATAGTGCTGTTAGTTAGACCTAATAGTGCTGCCTAGCGCTGCTAGTGTAGCCAATTCAGGAGTACTGCTGCCAGCTTTGGGCGCCGCTTAAGGCGAGTGCTTAGTGTTGCTTAGTTTTGCTTAGTGTAGCTTAGTGTTGCTTAGTGTAGCTTAGTGCTGCTTAGTGTTGCTTAGTGTAGTTAATAGTGTTGTTTGTTAGACCTAATAGTGATGCCTAGCGCTGCTAGTGTAGCCAATTCCTGAGTACTGCTGCCAGCTTTGGGCGCCGCTTAAAGCGAGCGCTGCGCAGAACGTATTTGGGGTGAGTGCTTAGTGCTGCTTAGTGTAGCTAAATAGTGTTGCTTAGTGTAGTTAATAGTGTTGTTTGTTAGACCCAATAGTGCTGCCTAGCGCTGCTAGTGTAGCCAATTCCTGAGTACTGCTGCCAGCTTTGGGCGCCGCTTAAAGCGAGCGCTGCGCAGAACGTCACCAGCGTGGGGGGAAACCTCAATATTGGGGGTGAGTGCTTAGTGTAGTTAGTAGTGCTGCTAGTTAGACCTAATAAGACCTAATAATGCTGCCTAGCGCTGCTAGTGTAGCCCATTCTGGAGTACTGCTGCCAGCTTTGGGCGCCGCTCAAAGCGAGCGCTGCGCGAACGTATTTGGGGTGAGTGCTTAGTGCTGCTTAGTGTAGCTTAGTGTAGTTAGTAGTGCAGCTTAGTGTAGCTCGAAAATGCTGGTAGTTAGTCCTAATAGTGCTACCTAGCGCTGCTAGTGTAGCCCATTCCCAAGTACTGCTGCCAGCTTTGGGCGCCTCTCAAGGCGGGCGATGCGCAAAACGTCACCAGCGTGGGGGGAAACCTCAATATTGAGGGTGAGTGCTTAGTGCTGCTTAGTGTAGCTTAATAGTGCTGCATTGTGCAGTTAATAGTGCGTCTTAGTGTAGCTTAATAGTGCTGCCTAGCGCTGCTAGCGTAGCCCATTTTGGAGTACTGCTGCCAGCTTTGGGCGCCTCAATATTGTGGATGAATGTCAACCTTGCACTGATAGTTTTAGTGTTTAATTATACAATTATAGGATAGTTGTGTATAGTTTTATTGCATAATTGTACAGTTATATGATAATTGTGTATAGTTTTAATGTATAATTGTGTATAGTTTTAAAGTTTAATTGTACTATTATAGGCATCAACCTGTCGGCGGCCGCCATCGCTAACAACCCCGCGGCGCTGCAGAACGCGATAGCCGCCATCACTGGGGGGCCCAACGCCCCCCCTGGCCTCAAGAACGCCTACATCACCGCCGTGCAGCAGGTGGGTGCCCCCTACATCACCTACAGCAGGTGGGTGCCCCCTACATCACCTACATCAGGTGCCCCCCTACATCACCTACAGCAGGTGGGTGCCCCCTACATCACCTACATCAGGTGGGTGCCCCCCTACATCACCTACATCAGGTGGGTGCCCCCCTACATCACCTACATCAGGTGGGTGCCCCCCTACATCACCTACATCAGGTGGGTGCCCCCCTACATCACCTACATCAGGTGGGTGCCCCCCTACATCACCTACATCAGGTGGGTGCCCCCCTACATCACCTACATCAGGTGGGTGCCCCCCTACATCACCTACATCAGGTGGGTGCCCCCCTACATCACCTACATCAGGTGGGTGCCCCCCTACATCACCTACATNTCACCTACATCACCTACCTCTCCCTGATGCAGGTGCTGCTACAGCAGCAGGCTGCAGCTAACACTACACCAGCAGGCCAGCAGTACCTACATCACCTACATCAGTACTACAACACGCTGGGGGCGCTACGAGACGAGGCCTACGTCATCGAGGCGCCGTCCTTCATCGTGCCCTACGTGATGGAGGGCAAGCCTAAGGTATGGGTTATTATTTTTATTTTTTGTATTATAAGATAATATAATAATATATCTATACTGATAATATAATGATATATTTACAATGATGATATAATAATATATGTACACTGATGATATAATAATATATCTATACTGATAATATAATGATATATCTATACTAATGATATAATAATATATGTACACTGATGATATAATAATATATCTATACTGATATAGTTATACTGATAATATAATAATGTTACGTATTTAGACCTACATTATATCTAGTTCAGTCCCCGTCGCCAGATTTGTTGTGGTCCCCCAGCGAAAATTTGCACAGAAAACGAAATTATTTTCTTAATTTTAATTATATAAGATGTACATTAATTATTATTATTATTTAGGTGTAGAATAATTATCTCGTTTTTACATCCACATTAATTAGATCTGTCCATACATCGTGTGATTGTTAATTTTTACATTACATTTTATTTTTTATTTACATTACATTATAATTTTTATTTATTATTTTACATTTTATATGTTATTATATTTTATTTTTTATTTATTTTATATTTATTTTTTATTATTATTTTATTTAATTTTACATTACATTACCGTATAATTTTTTTTTACTTACAAATTTTTCTAAGTGTACTTATATATTTACAGGAGAACATCAAAGATTTCTTGAAACAGTTCAACAAGAAGCAAATAGAGCTGGAGAAAAAGGAGAAACTGGAGCTGGAGAAGAAACTGGAGCAAGAGAAAAAAGAGAAGCTGGAGCTTGAAAAAGAAGAAAAATTGGCAAAAGAAGCTGAAAAAAGCAAAAATAGAAGTGAAGAAGAAGCTAAAACCGAGGAAAAAAATGATAAGAAAGAAGAAAGTGAGAAGAAAAAAGAAGAAAGTGATGAGAAAATGGAGGTGGATGATAAATTGAATGATAAAGACGACGATAAAAAAATTGACGAGAAGAAAACTTCAGAAGAGAAAATCGACGAAAAGAAAGACGATGATAACAAAGATAAGGATGACAAAGATAAGGATGATAAAGATAAGGATGATAACAAGGAGAAAGATAAGGAAGATAACGATGATAACAAGGAGAACAAGGATGATAGCGCCATGCCATACGAAGACGATACGAATTTTGAACGCTTCAAGCGTGAAGACTATACCCACCTGGGCAGGTGGGTCATGGGTGGGCAGGTGGGTCATGGGTGGGCAGGTGGGTCATGGGTGGGCAGGTGGGTCATGGGTGGGCAGGTGGGTCATGGGTGGGCAGGTGGGTCATGGGTGGGCAGGTGGGTCATGGGTGGGCAGGTGGGTCATGGGTGGGCAGGTGGGTCATGGGTGGGCAGGTGGGTCATGGGTGGGCAGGTGGGTCATGGGTGGGCAGGTGGGTCATGGGTGGGCAGGTGGGTCATGGGTGGGCAGGTGGGTCATGGGTGGGCAGGTGGGTCATGGGTGGGCAGGTGGGTCATGGGTGGGCAGGTGGGTCATGGGTGGGCAGGTGGGTCATGGGTGGGCAGGTGGGTCATGGGTGGGCAGGTGGGTCATGGGTGGGCAGGTGGGTCATGGGTGGGCAGGTGGGTCATGGGTGGGCAGGTGGGTCATGGGTGGGCAGGTGGGTCATGGGTGGGCAGGTGGGTCATGGGTGGGCAGGTGGGTCATGGGTGGGCAGGTGGGTCATGGGTGGGCAGGTGGGTCATGGGTGGGCAGGTGGGTCATGGGTGGGCAGGTGGGTCATGGGTGGGCAGGTGGGTCATGGGTGGGCAGGTGGGTCATGGGTGGGCAGGTGGGTCATGGGTGGGCAGGTGGGTCATGGGTGGGCAGGTGGGTCATGGGTGGGCAGGTGGGTCATGGGTGGGCAGGTGGGTCATGGGTGGGCAGGTGGGTCATGGGTGGGCAGGTGGGTCATGGGTGGGCAGGTGGGTCATGGGTGGGCAGGTGGGTCATGGGTGGGCAGGTGGGTCATGGGTGGGCAGGTGGGTCATGGGTGGGCAGGTGGGTCATGGGTGGGCAGGTGGGTCATGGGTGGGCAGGTGGGTCATGGGTGGGCAGGTGGGTCATGGGTGGGCAGGTGGGTCATGGGTGGGCAGGTGGGTCATGGGTGGGCAGGTGGGTCATGGGTGGGCAGGTGGGTCATGGGTGGGCAGGTGGGTCATGGGTGGGCAGGTGGGTCATGGGTGGGCAGGTGGGTCATGGGTGGGCAGGTGGGTCATGGGTGGGCAGGTGGGTCATGGGTGGGCAGGTGGGTCATGGGTGGGNAAGACCCAGCCCACCCGGCAGGATATAGTGAGTCCCGAACCTAAGACCCAGCCCACCCGGCAGGATATAGTGAGTCCCGAACCTAAGACCCGGCCCACCCGGCAGGATATAGTGAGTCCTGAACCTAAGACCCGGCCCACCCGGCAGGATATAGTGAGTCCTGAACCTAAGACCCGGCCTGTACTGAGTACCTGTCGGGCACGGTCAGCACGTTGAGGGACCGGTAGTCACCGCTGATCCTGTATTGACCTGGGCCTATACTTTCAAAAAAAGTTAAGAGATCGTAAGTTCATCAGCCAATCATTGACGGCCTTTCGAGCAAAATTAACCAATCATAGACAATAAATTAGTGTGTAAATAATTACGTTCACTTAGCGAATTTTGAAATTGTGGCCCTAGAGGCATCAATTCGTCGGCCAAACGTCCAAACTTCCTAATTGCCCGTGTGACATTTCTCGTTGGGCTGCAATGACAGGTTGTTTATTATTGATAATAATAATAATATATATTATCATTATTAATTATTATAATTGTATATTATAATTAATATTATCAATCCCTGATTCTCAGGAGGCAGGGATTGATTAAATTTGAATTTTAGCAAATCATCACCGACACCAACCTGAGTTGGGACTTAGTCGTTGTGCAAGTTAGTTTCTCAATGAGTTCCGGTTTGGTTTTCTCGTAGTAGTCTATGACTGCTAGTTTCAGGGACCTATATTTGCATTCACTTAGTAATTCACGTGGTAATTCACATACAAAGTCGGGTAGGAGTCGGTTAAATACCAAGTCTGGTATCTTCATCTAAATATTCAACCTTCAGAACAAATACACTGGTATATAACAAACACTTATTTATTTATATTAAATTTATTTTATATATATACACTGGTATAAAAAAAAACCTAACCAGTGTAAAGATCGAGTTGCTAATTCGGTAATAAGATTTTTCAAGACAGTCAGAGGCTGGAGTACGATGTGAAGCGAGTTTATTGTTTACAGGTACAGGGTTTTTGATGAACTGAACATGAATATAATTTATCTAACCAGGTTGACAAAATTGAAGGCCCTGGACCGACAGCTTAGCAAAAGCCATGATAATAACTCCGTATAAATAATAACCTTAGATGCTTTATTTACCTTAATAACCATCCATAATCATGTTAACATGTTAAATAACACAATAATGATGATATTAATTAAAATATTATTGATTACAGTCCGCGGTGAAGGCCCTGGACCGACAGCTCAGCAAGAGTCGCGACAAGAACGCGCATCTTCGCCTGCCGCTGCACACTTGCCGACACTGCAACTACCGCACCGACAGCCTCACAGTCATGAACAGACACTTGGAGTGTCCACACATGCTCAACTACACATACAAGTGTAACTTCTGTGTCTTCGAGACCCGCGGTCCACAGGTAACACATGGTAATGCCTGGTAACGCCTGGTAACAGCGGGTAAAATACGCGTAAGGGCTAACGTTTGGGTCTTAGAGATCCGACATTGATAGTGTGGATCTATGGATAGTGTGGTCTGTATGGATAGTGTGGTCTGTATGGATAGTGTGGTCTGTATGGATAGTGTGGACTGTATGGATAGTGTGGTCTGTATGGATAGTGTGGACTGTATGGATAGTGTTCTCTGTATGAACTGTATGGATAATCTGTATGAATCGGTTCGATATCACAGTAAGGCAAACCTGTATAATTACGACTATTGTAATATCATGTGCAGCACAAATACATGTACACAGAGAGATGTACCCAACACATGTACACAATCTACACAATCTATGCTCCAGGTGATCCTGTTCCACATGGAGGCGGAGCACATGGTGCGGGGGCGGCTGGAGCGTAGTTTAGTTATTAGATACATGTACACAACACAGGTACACATGTATACAACACATGTACACATGTATACAACACATGTACACATGTACACATGTACTTATCTACACAATGTGTGCTCCAGGTGATCCTGTTCCACATGGAGGCGGAGCACATGGTGCGGGGGCGGCTGGAGCGTGCCCCAGCGTTCTTCCAGTGCCCGCTCTGTCCCTTCGAGGACAACAACAAGAGCAAGATGACAAGACACTCGTTCTCATGTGCCAAGAAGTTCAGACCTGACAAGAACTGTGAGCTGCTAGAGTGGGAACCTCCTGCCAAGATACCTAAGGTAATGGGGGTAATGGTTACCAGGGTAATGGTAATCAGGGGTAATGGTAATACGAGATGACAAGACACTCGTTCTCATGTGCCAAGAAGTTCAGACCTGACAAGAACTGCGAGCTGCTAGAGTGGGAACCCCCTGCCAAGATACCTAAGGTAATGGGGGTAATGGTTACCTGGGGTAATGGTTACCAGGGGTAATGGTAATACAAGATGACAAGACACTCGTTCTCGTGTGCCAAGAAGTTCAGACCTGACAAGAACTGTGAGCTGCTAGAGTGGGAACCCCCTGCCAAGATACCCAAGGTAATGGGGGTAATGGTTACCTGGGGTAATGGTTACCAGGGGTAATGGTTACCAGGGGTAATGGTGGTAATGGTAATACTAGATGACAATGCCAAGATACCTAAGGTAATTAATGGTTACCAGGAGTAATGGTTACCTGGGGGAATGGTAAGTATCTACCCAAGGTAATGGGGGTAATGGTTACCAGGGTAATGGTAAGTATCTCGGGTAATGCCCGGCAGTCGTATATTACCTATACATTACGGTGTTGTATATAATTATATATAATTACCATTACCCCTGTTGCTAACCTCTTATAAACTTTCCTGTTACCCTTTCATTACCCCTATTTGTTATGTCAGTGACTCCATTACCCCCTTTTTACCCAAATTACCCCCCAATTATCCCCTCTATTACCCTACTGAACCCCATTACCTCCTTTAGCCGCCCTATCACCCCCAAACACCCAACATTACCTCCCCATTACCCCCCTCATTATCCCCCATTTACCCCCATTTTTTACCCAAATTACCCCCCCCACTAACCCCCATTCCCCCCTGTTAACCCCATTATACCCCTGTCAACCCCCATCCCCCCTCANGGGGGGTAATGGGTTATATCAAGGTAATGGAGGGTAATGGGTTATATCAAGGTCTGTCTCTTATACACATCTAGATGTGTATAAGAGACATCTAGAGGGTTGTGCGGGTCTAGGGGGTTGTGGGGTCCAGAGGGTTGTGGGGTTAAAAGGGTTCAAGGCCAAAATTAACCCCTTTTTAACCCCTACAGATAACCTTAACCGGGGTCGGGGTCGGCCTGTGGGGTCGTACAAGTCCCCCCTCCCGACCCCCGCGGTGCGCCCAGGAGCCCCAGGGTCGGGGTTCGCCCAGCAGCGGCCCAGCAACCCCAGCCTGACCCAGACCCAGCAGCTGGCCCTGGCGGGACAGCTCTTCCAGGTGCCTTATTTATCACATGATTTATCACATGATTTATCACCTCATTTATCACCTTATTATCACCTTATTCATCTCAGGGTGCGTACCGGTGATGGAAAATCTGGAAAGTCATGGAATTCGATTTTTTATTTTCCACACCTGGAAAGTCATTGGATTTCATTTCAGGTCATGAAAAGTCATGGAATAAAAGGCGTTTTGATTTCCCTCAATAATGTTGATGTTGGTTAGACTTACATGGGGTGTGCAGCCGTGCACCACCAATTTTGTGCACCAATAAGCCCTGAATCGAACATCTTGGATCTCTCCGGACATCCACCAATCAGCCGTGCACCACTCGGCTTTGTCCTCCTGCGGCCTCGCATTGAACCTGCCGTGCACCACCAGGCCGCGGATCTAATATGACTTCCGGGCATCGTTAAATTACGTAATTTAACGTTCACCGCATCTGAGGTTAGGATTCAGACAGCATAGTTCTGTTCCAAAATTTATCGTCGTTCGACAAGTGGCCGTTCGACCGAGGGCTGGTTCGACCCACGGCCTAGATACGGACGGCTTGGTGGCAGATGTCACATTCGCTGCAAGGCTCCAGTGCGCCACGTCCGAATGGTGCAGAATTTTTTTGCGATACGGCGGACGATGCTAGGCCATTCGATCGCCGGCTTTTTTTCCTAAAGGCTGATTTGTCTAATTTAATTGATTCGTTCTGTCTTGTGGCTTTCGGCTGCCTATATAATTGTGCAGAAGTGTTGAAGGCTACGTTCTGGAAGGCAGGAATCATGATGGTCCATTACATCCAGAGCAGTGGTGATCTTCGGCAGGCGACCCACTGTCCCAATTCGGCAGGCGACCGTTACATGGCCAGGACCGCAATAAAAAAACAGCTTGCAGACAAGAACTCAAGTGCACTGCAAGTTCTCACTTTCAAGACACCAGCGCGTGACTTCATGCAGGCTGTAGTCCAAAAGCTACTGGACAAGAGCCCTATCAGGTGGTAGCCTGGTAGGTATGTCCTTGGTAGGAACCTGAGATGGCTGGTGCCAGAAATCTTCATCAAGAAGGACTGTAAAGAAGCCAACAAGACACAGTTGAAGAACTGTATGTCTCAATTTGCTTGTTGATGCGAAGAGGTTCCCTAACACAAATGTGGATGGTGTTGTGGATGAGATGTGCAACTTTGGACATGAATCACAACACAACATTGAATTGAACGCACAGTTTCAAACATGTTCAACTTCTGATCGACTGGACACTTTTTGGCATGCCATTCTGTCAAAGAGCACCTACAAGATCTGGGCCTATACTCTCAAAAAAGTTAAGAGATCGTAAGTTCATCAGCCAATCATTGACGGCCTTTCAAGCCACTCTTTTAAAAACAGTTAAGAGATCGTAAGTTCATCAGCCAATCATTGACGGCCTTTCAAGCAAAATCCACCAATCACAGACAAGAAAATAGAGCGTAAGTACTTACGTTCATTGACGGCCTTTCAAGCAAAATCCACCAATCACAGACAAGAAAATAGAGCGTAAGTACTTACGTTCACTTAATCATAGACAAGAAAATAGAGCGTAAGTACTTACGTTCACTTAGCGAGTTTTGAAAGTATGGCCCCTGGAATGTAGTGCAGATGCTCATGCTCTTGTCTCATGGCCAAGCCACGGTTAAAAGAGGGTTTTCTTTCAACAAGAAAATCATGACACACAACATGAAAGAACAACAACAACGCTCTTGAACTGAACAATAAGGAAAAAGTTGATGAAATAGCTGCCAGTTGAATGATCAACTTTAGGAGATGAAAGAATATGCCGGTTACTCTTTCAGACATGTTAAACCTGTCGTATACGAGACCTGGAAAATTATACTGATGATCATGGAGAGTCCGGGAATTTTTTTTTTCTAAATATCAGTACGAACCCTGGAGGCTTATTCATCACCTTATTTATCTCCTTATTTATCACCTTATTTATCTCCTTATTTATCACCTTATTTATCACCTTATTTATCACCTTATTCATCACCTTATTCATCACCTTATTCATCACCTTATTCACCACCTTATTCATCACCTTATTCATCACCTTATTTATCACCTTATTTATCACCTTATTTATCACCTTATTCATCACCTTATTTATCACCTTATTCATCCCCTCATTTATCACCTTATTCATCACCTTATTTATCACCTTATTCATCACCTTATTTCAACCCCCCAGGGGTTGCAGAACAACAAGGGGGTTGGGGGCAAGGGGGGTCAGACCCCCAGCATCTCCATCACGGCGCTCCCCCGCGCGGGGGGTCCGACCCCCACGGCGACCCCCACGACCCCCACGGGGGTCAAGACAACCCCTGGCAAGGACGGCAAGCCTTCCTTTGTCATCTGCGAGATATGCGATGGTTATATAAAGGTAATGGGGTAATGGGGGGTAATGGGTTATATCAAGGTAATGGGGGTAATGGGTTATATCAAGGTAATGATTGTAATGGGTGGTAATGGGTTGCGAGATCTGCGATGGTTACATCATGGTAATGGGTTGTTAGTGTGCAGTTATTACCTTCATTAAGGTAATATTTTTTGCCATGCCAGCTTTGACCCAGTTTTCACCCTGCCATGACCCACTTGTTGAACGTGCTCTGACCCACTTATCACCCACCAGGACCTGGAGCAGCTGCGTAACCACTTATCCCCTCTCATGACCCACTTCTCCCCCCTCCATGACCCACTTCTCCCCCCAGGACCTGGAGCAGCTACGTAACCACATGTCCCCTCTCATGACCCACTTCTCCCCCCAGGACCTGGAGCAGCTACGTAACCACATGTCCCCTCTCATGACCCACTTCTCCCCCCAGGACCTGGAGCAGCTACGTAACCACATGTCCCCTCTCATGACCCACTTCTCCCCCCAGGACCTGGAGCAGCTACGTAACCACATGTCCCCTCTCATGACCCACTTCTCCCCCCAGGACCTGGAGCAGCTACGTAACCACATGTCCCCTCTCATGACCCACTTCTCCCCCCAGGACCTGGAGCAGCTACGTAACCACATGTCCCCTCTCATGACCCACTTCTCCCCCCAGGACCTGGAGCAGCTACGTAACCACATGTCCCCTCTCATGACCCACTTCTCCCCCCAGGACCTGGAGCAGCTACGTAACCACATGTCCCCTCTCATGACCCACTTCTCCCCCCAGGACCTGGAGCAGCTACGTAACCACATGTCCCCTCTCATGACCCACTTCTCCCCCCAGGACCTGGAGCAGCTACGTAACCACATGTCCCCTCTCATGACCCACTTCTCCCCCCAGGACCTGGAGCAGCTACGTAACCACATGTCCCCTCTCATGACCCACTTCTCCCCCCAGGACCTGGAGCAGCTACGTAACCACATGTCCCCTCTCATGACCCACTTCTCCCCCCAGGACCTGGAGCAGCTACGTAACCACATGTCCCCTCTCATGACCCACTTCTCCCCCCAGGACCTGGAGCAGCTACGTAACCACATGTCCCCTCTCATGACCCACTTCTCCCCCCAGGACCTGGAGCAGCTACGTAACCACATGTCCCCTCTCATGACCCACTTCTCCCCCCAGGACCTGGAGCAGCTACGTAACCACATGTCCCCTCTCATGACCCACTTCTCCCCCCAGGACCTGGAGCAGCTACGTAACCACATGTCCCCTCTCATGACCCACTTCTCCCCCCAGGACCTGGAGCAGCTACGTAACCACATGTCCCCTCTCATGACCCACTTCTCCCCCCAGGACCTGGAGCAGCTACGTAACCACATGTCCCCTCTCATGACCCACTTCTCCCCCCAGGACCTGGAGCAGCTACGTAACCACATGTCCCCTCTCATGACCCACTTCTCCCCCCAGGACCTGGAGCAGCTACGTAACCACATGTCCCCTCTCATGACCCACTTCTCCCCCCAGGACCTGGAGCAGCTACGTAACCACATGTCCCCTCTCATGACCCACTTCTCCCCCCAGGACCTGTCTCTTATATACATCTAGATGTGTATAAGAGACAGGTAATGGGTGTAATGGGTTATATCAAGGTAATGGGGGTAATGGGTTATATCAAGGTAATGATTGTAATGGGTGGTAATGGGTTGCGAGATCTGCGATGGTTACATCATGGTAATGGGTTGTTAGTGTGCAGTTATTACCTTCATTAAGGTAATATTTTTTGCCATGCCAGCTTTGACCCAGTTTTCACCCTGCCATGACCCACTTGTTGAACGTGCTCTGACCCACTTATCACCCACCAGGACCTGGAGCAGCTGCGTAACCACTTATCCCCTCTCATGACCCACTTCTCCCCCCTCCATGACCCACTTCTCCCCCCAGCATGACCCACTTCTCCCCCC